>NC_051164.1:24177391-24336744 GCF_013339745.2 Dermacentor silvarum | reverse complement strand
CCGCCCGTTTCGTTCTGCGGAGCGTTGGTTGAGGTGCAAAGCGTAATCGAAAGAATATGATTTCGTTGCACTTACAAACGATCGTATGCACAGTTATCATTATAACGCTACACGATACGGGTGTTTCTTCGAAAATACGTTTCACTTTCGTGTTCTATACGGATTCCTATATAAGAGGGATCAACCACATTTTTTCTCTCTCTCTTCGTGCAGGCTTATGTAGCTTAGAAAATATGCATTACAATTTTTACAGCGAAGCTGCTAAGAGCTCACTCTTCGATTGCCGCGTCCGGCAATAGAGAAAAACTCTCATTGGCCGTATGCTGTATGTGCGAGTGAAAGCGCGCGAGGGCGAGGGACGCGCGCTTTCACGGGGAGCGAACGCACGGCGGAGAGCAAATGCGACTTCCCAGTGGAAGGGGAGCGGTGGGCGAGGAGGCCATCGAGGCACCCTAGACTGTGCGTGTGCGTGCCCGCTCTCCCACGGCGGCGCATGCGCGCAGCTCTGCCGCCCTCTGCTGCCTGTGCCGCCGACTTTCCCTGGGCTCTCACCCGCCTCTCCCCAACAGTATCGACAACGGCGTTTAGCTGTTCCGTCACGTAGCCAGTGTTTTGACAGCGGTTGTGTGCGGTCACACAAACAACGCGCACAACTGTTGTTCATGGCGGCGGCGTTTTGCCCGCGTTCGCACCAAACGCGCGCGGCGTTGGTGACGTGTTTATGAAGAACGTGCCAACCTTTTCCGTACACTCTATGGCGGTGTACCGTAGCGACCATAAGGCCATGGTCCCTGTGGTCACTAAATAAATGAAAACCACCGGATCATATGTATTTCTCATTCTGTAATAGTTCAAATAACCAACTGCACCATCACATCTTAATAGTCATAATTGGAAATACATAATTCCCACCATAGCACAGCCTCGCTGGTCTTCCATCTCCACCTCAGTGGAAGGGCTGACAGTGTTTTTTTTTTTTTTTAATGTTTTTCACAGGTCATGCTACGCGAAACAGACGTTGTAACTACTAGCGGAGCAGGCCTAAATGTACGGCAGTTGACCACAACAAACGAGAGTTCATTTCTTATTCCTGGACTTTTCGAAAATAAGTGTATGGCGAAGTGCAGTCCAGTACTTCTTGAGTAAAAAAAAAAAAAAACTGGTCATAATTAAATCAGGATCCCTCAACACTTGTCTTATGGTCAGGAAACTTCCTCGAAGGTTTCATATAGGAACAGAAGACATCAGTGAGGCGCTGGCGCAAATAGAATGGCGTCAATCCGCCGCACTGGTACGGCCTGGGCTGTGCGATCACGCGAATCTGTTCACCAGAAAAGACGCCTTTCCCCCATTTATTTCAACATGCTTGCAGATTGAAATGCTTGCCGATTGAACATGCTTGCCGATTGAACGTGCTACGTGAAGTTTAGGCAATATAATGGGCCTTTTTCACGGGAGTCTTGTGCGCATGCGCACCGGAAATGATTTGACGGCGCCTCTCACGGGCAAGCGACCAAAGCATTTTTGGTGGCTTCCGGTCTCTCTCTCTCTCTCTCTCTCTCTCTCTCTCTCTCTCTCTCTCTCTCCGTTCGACGCAGCTGAGGCGTTTTCCGTGGTGGCGCGTCCGGAGAGGCTTTTCACGTCGCGTGCCTGGCAATCTTCACCTGCGTTTTTACGCTGCTAACGACGGGATTGCAATCACATTATTGTGACGCCTCAACGATGTGCGGCCGTAGGCTGCACAAGTTCCAGCGGCAGGCCTCCGAACGTGAGATTTTTCACATTTACAGCCGCATCCCTTCAGGAAGGCAGACGAAGAAAATGGATTCACGCCATACGTCGCGTGAACCTTGACGGATCGCCGTGGAAAACTCCCGCGTGTGTGGCACTCAATAGACACTATGATTTGTTTTCACCTGCTCTTTATTGAATACCATGTCTGCCATGCGGCTGCGGCGACGCCGCGGTGACTCGGTCGGCTACAGCGTTTTGCTGCTGAGCGCGAGATCGCGGGATCGAATCCCGCCCGCGGCGACTGCATTTCTGTAGAAATGAAGCGTAAAAACACATCTACATGCGTTGTAGTGCGCGTTAAAGAACCCGATGTGATCAATATTAATCAGGAGCAATCCACCACGGTGTGCCTAATAAACAGAAAGTGAATTTGGAGCGTTTTCTAACGCTACCGCAGTAGGGGGCAATCGAAGTGCTTACCGCGCACTGTTATATCTACGTTGCTTGTGTCGCAAGCGCAACAGTAGCAGTGAAACCTTTAAGCAATGCATCACGGGTTTGAATAGTTGGTTTTATTCTCGCAGGAGCGCCAACACGATTCATCACCCACCCGGACTACGTATACCATCGATCTTCGCGCACGCATACACTCGATGCGGCGAATGTACCGCTCTTCTTTAAACATCCAGCCTTTTAGTAGCTGGCGGTGTGACTCGCCGAAATGGCTGTCGATCACGTCGCTCGTCACCTGTGGCACGGACGACAAATCGGTGCTCCACTAGCCGCTGGAAGCGCGAAGCTTCTTCATGCCTTCCGCCGAAAACATGCTGCAAATGCTCCGCGAGAGCAGGCGAGCTGCTTTACAAGAAGTCGAGGAGCTCTACCGCGTTCTTGCAAAAACGGTCGAAGAGGCAGAAACGTGAGATACTCTGCACAAAGCGTACGCGAACCACAGCCGCATGTTGGTCCACATGCAGCATGTTGGTCAGAGAGAAAGAGCCACCACGTGAGAGGGTGAGGGGCTCCGCAAGCCCCCATTCGCGCTTTCGCCTCTCGCCGCTAGAGGCGCTCCTCCATCGTGAAACTTGACACCACGAGTAACTTCGTGGTGTCAATTCAACAGCAAGTAATACCCATAGTGAAGCAATATAAGTACCTCGGCGTACACATAAACGAAGGAAAGAATTACTCAAGCAACCACCAAGATAATCTGAAAATAAAGGGGAAGCGGAATGCAGCATTAATGAAACACAGAGCACTGTGGGGCCACAATAAGTATGAGGTGGTGCGTGGAATCTGGAAAGGAGTAATGGTGCCAGCACTAACATTCGCAAATGCCATTATATGCTTAAAATCGGATATATTGGCGGGTTTGGAAGTTAACCAAAGATCAGTAGGCCGGTTGGCTTTGGGAGCACACGGTAATACGACAAATGAGGCAGTGCATGGAGACATGGGTTGGGCCTCTTTGAAGTCAGAGAAGCACAAAGCAAGATTAGTTTTGAAGAAAGGCTCAGGAACATGGATGAAAATAAATGGGCGGCTAAAGTGCACAAGTATCTCTACATGAAAAGCGTGGACACAGAATGGAGGAAGAGGTCAAGGAAGTTGGCAACCAAGTACAGGATGATCGAAACTGTAAATAGACAACCAGGGGTCATCAGAAAGAAAGTGAGAGAAATAGAGACCGTGAATTGGATGCAAAGAATGGAAACGAAAAGGACAATGGAGATTTACAAGAATGAGAAGAAAGAAATTAGAAGGGAAAATCTGTACGATAACACAAAGGGCAGTGCCTTGCAATGCTATTTGAGGCTCGAGCCGGTTGCCTAAGGACGAAAACATATCGGAACAAATATTCGGAACTAGATGAGACATGTGTATGCTGCAGTAAAGATCCAGAGACCACTCAGCACATCCTAATGGAATGCGACGGGATCCACCCAGCGAGAACCGTAGGTAACGTGCAACTCCCAGAAGCGCTTGGGTTTAAAGTGGAAGGAAACATAAACAGATCAGCCTTAGAGATCAGCAAGAGACGATTAGAGTACTGGTGGAAAAAAAGCAGGGAAAAGATGGATACGACCTGATCTCTTAAAATCATAGGCAGCGGTACAAGCTAAATTTTTGAAAAAGGTATACAAAAATGCTAGATAACGAACATGTGTAGTATACCTGATTAAATCAAGCAGGCTAGGTGACTATTTGTCGCCACCCCGTTTCAAAGGGGATGCCAATAAATCATCATCATCATCATCATCAAAGGTCCATTTAGCATGCGATCCATTTGCGTCAAAATTACACACTACAGCGTAATGTCGAGAATCCGGCCGCCCAAGTCACATTGCTCGCATAAAAAACTTCAGGTCAGCCTTGCCGCACGATTCGCATCCATCGCATCCATCTTCGCATCCTTCACATCCTTCGCATCCTTCTCATCCATCTTCCTAACTGCCCATTTATTACAGCGTGTCAGCGACCTCCCATAGAGGCGGAAGCCAAGTATTCCGCACAAGTCGCAGCAGCCCATAAAGTGCACGTGTTTGTTCCAAGTAGCATGTTCGTGGCTCACACATATTAAAATTCTTCGTTTCAGTCGGAAGAAATAATTTTGTGCATTAGTTCATTGAAGGTGCTTAACGTTCCCAAATAGGGCTATGAGAGACCACTCCAGCCCTTTAATCCCCAATCCCAAGCTGCCCTTGTCATTGGAGGCTGTACCAATGTCACCAATGACGAGTCACACTCGTACCGCCCGCTATTGTGTTGCTCCAACCGCCAAAGAGGGGTTACGGCCAGTAATTGCCTTCAAGTTTCAGCAATTAAGGGCGGTAGAAGTCCGGAAAAAAAAGAAGTAATGCAGTATCAATGAACAAGCAATATATTTTCAGAACCAGAATCGAAAAAAATTATGAGTACATAAAAAAATTGGGAAATGTAGTACGTCTTCCCGCGATTAATTTGGGGTCGCACTAGAAAGCGCGCTTGAAACATCGACAATCTGTGCTGAGCATCCTGCGTTTTTCCGTCAGGCTAATCTCACTGGTACACTGCTCCACCTTGTATTCTTTGGCAGAACAAAAGAAACATGGTTCTGCTGACAGCTTTTGCCTCGTTGGGAAGTGCCCTTGCAGTAGGAGTCGATGACATATATTGAAGCTCTAACTGTGTTGAGGGCGTGTCTTGTTCATCTTTGGTGTCATAGACTGAGCGCCCTTCTCCCTACATTCGACTTCTACTTGAAAACATTTCAGCAGGCGCTCTTTCCTGTTTAGATGAGTGCTCACCTGTCACGTGTGCCTGCCGATGGTGTAGTGGACTTGAGGCTCTCGCGCTTGTAATAGTCTTGTAGCGGCCTCACGGTACCACAGCAGCAGCCAGACACCCTCTCCCATCTTTGACTCGGTAAAATCTTATCGCGCTGTGTGCGGGAAAGGGAAGTGGTGCGAGGGTGCACAACCGAGCCGTAGAGGCTGTAGGATTTGGAAAATAAAAGTTAGTTGTTGCTTGTTCTTCAGGGACGCACTACTCGCTTCTGTCTGCTGGTTTCCAACCACGCTCACGTCCCACGAAACAGTCTAAAAACATATCGTGAGGTGTGACTTTCATAAGTATTTCACACAGCATTGAAGCGCGCGATGAAGGGCTATCCCCTAGGTTTATGAGTCCTCTACGGTTGAGTTTAATCTCGTCGAACAATTACCGCGAGGCTGTAAGGTTGTTCAAAAACGTCACCGATCTGAGCATTCGCAGGTTTTCCGCTTGTGCTCGATCGACTGGCCGTTTGCCGTAGTGTTGTTCCAATATTACAAGTGCGTTGTAGCTTTATTCCTTCACTTGGATTCCGGCGACTGCTTCAGCAGCAGCGCCGTCAAGCAGAGAAACCAAGTAATGGAAAAAATCCGTGTCAGACAACCTCTGGTTCTCGCGGGCAGAATGCAGGAACATATCCCCGAACGGCTGCCATCAGGTGATGGTCCCGTCGAAGCGCACAAGTTCTAACTTAGGTAACCTGGCGCCAAACTCACGTTGTGAACGTGTCGTGTCTGTCGAGGAAGCAGCTGGTCGGCTCCCGTCGGCTGCGGTCGGTGGCTGAGTTGACGGAGGAGAGGATGTAACTTTGAGCATGAGAATACTTGGCTTGAGGAAGGACAAATCGTGGGTATTAGCGTCTTCATATTCCGTGACGTAATCGTAATATCCTGCTGCTTGCTCGTCGGTCATGAATGTTTCCAACTCCCCGTTGAGCCCGGACAACTGCGACTTCGTCGCCTTTAACAGGCTATGAAGGACGCGAAGCGCAGAAAGGTAGCACTGTCCGGATTGCATTAGCTCGTTCATCTCTTTAGTGATCGTCGTGCTTTGCACTCGGCGAAAAGTACACTTGTTCTTCATCTGTTTCATGGTGGTCTGGCTGCAGATGTCACTCCCAGACGAAGCCACAAGTTGCAAAGGCGCTGGCTGGCTTCCCGGGTTTCGGCACCAAAAATACGTCGCGGGAAAATCCATTTCTGCAGGGTTTATTGGCGCAGAGCGCTAAGCCGTCCAAACATGGCGCACGCAACGTTCCAAGTAGAGTGTACTAGACCATTGTCTAGTACACTCTAGTTCCAAGCCTAGCATCAGCAGTCCGCCGGTCGCGAGCCTATCTACACGTCGTCCTCCTCGACGCGCCGCGCGAGCACGATTTCCAACAGATTATACATTTTGGTTGTCGGCATTGCAACTGGACCAACACGCAGGCACGTAAAAAATATTATGCTTTGTTGTAACGAAGCATATCTATCACCACACGGGAATATATGTACACTGTTGAAAAATTTACACACGGACAGCACCAAAGAGGAATGAATGCTTTTACGCGTAATCACATGGAAGTGCGACATGTAACCGCTCTTTAGCCGGTTTCCAAGTATGGCGTAAGTGTACGTGTTGGAGCCGGAATTAAGCCTCTGTTACAAATACAGGTGAAACTGGAAACAAAGCAATGCATTGGAGTATAATTTCAAAATTGTGCGCGTTTTTATTTTCCAGCACTGTACAGAAACGAAAAGGCAAATTGCGCGTTTTTCCAACAATCTTCGCACGCCGCTAATGGCAGTCGACCTTTACGCAGTAGTCGGCGTATGCACAGAACGTCTATGGCGTCCGTTCGGCGTCTGCTCCTACGACCTCCTATCCGCGCCAGCGCCATGGTGCGTCCATGGAAGGCGCTATAGGAAACGCTCCCAATACGTTACGCGGTAGTTTCATGAGCCGACGAAAAGTATGCAATGACCTTGGTTAAACGCCTAAATTGTCAAACCATGCCTGCGGTACTCACTTGCCGTAAGAAGGTGGATGTCGCGCCCGCCATGGTCACGTTCTTGGTTGCGTCCTTAATATTCTGGGCCTGAAATTCACAAATGCAGCGTCGCGAGAAAACTTCTTAACGAGCTACCAAAAACTTGCTGTTCAGTTTGACATTCGTGATTGGATGACATAGTTCAATGAGTTCGAACGAATCTATGGTGATGAATAGTGCAATTTGGCAAGACGGCGGAAAAACAACAGACACTACAACTGCTAGATTAGCAACAAAGGCTCTCCTTTAGAAGCGAATACTTTAAATGTTTCGCACTTGTACACATCACAACAACGCAATGAGCAGTAAGACCAAACAAGCCTTAAAGTAAATCTAACAATGACACGTGTTCATTTCAGGAGCCAATGCTCTGGTGTGAATGTTCTCTGTCAAAAGGTTACAGACTATTCGCCGTGTGGGAAAAGCCTCATCTTAGCCGCGTAGTGCGTTTTTCATTGCGTACCTAGAGCCCCTGGGCTAGGAAGAATAATGAAGGCATCCTTCGTCGCATTGCAGGACTCCAGGGGTTTGGGTGAGCATTAACGGACACGTTACACAACTCAGATTCAACTTTCATCCGTGTACCAAATGAGTTAACCTCTAAAAAGGAAGCTTACTGTGGAAAAAGCCAAATAGGACGCAAAGCATCAGCTGTTTCAAAGCGTAAACGACGCCACTTCATCAAGCTCCATTGGAGGATCTGCAACTCACCTCCATTCGTAAGTCGTGGCTGATGACTGCTAATTCTAGAAACCTGAGAGAGCAGTACCAGCTGTAGAAGAACCCCAACCACACGTCCAGACGAGCTGCTCTGTCGACGAAGAGGCAATAGAGGCTGATGCACTGTGACCACAAGAGGCACATGGATGACGTCAGTATGGCCGGGTTCCACATGTCGTTGAGGCACGCCCTCATTTCTCTGATGCTAGACAGGTTGTCGCGTATAGCTTCGACTTCCACAGCCAAGTCAGCCTTGCAGGGCGCTGCTCTGAAGCACTGCTGGCAGTTTTCGAAAGCTCGCAGTTGGGCCTTCATGTAGTGCACGAGAACTTCGGTAGTGCAGCTCAAGACGAGGTACATGACCGACTCGTAGAAAATGAACACTACATCGGCGAACGCACTCAGAATCTTGATCACGACGTTCCACCGATACCTGACGCTCGCCAGAGAGGAAGGACCGAACAGTGCCGTTAGAAGAACAGCAAAAGCGGCCAGTGTGACTGCTAACTTCGCCACTTTTTGAAACATGAAAAACCAACGACGCCTGGATGCGACAGCTCGGTGACTCGGAGGAGTAAAGCCACTGAGGGTTTCGAAAAGGGCCGCTTTTCTAAGGAACTCGAGAAGCCCGTTTGCACGAATCGTGATGCAATAGATGTTCACCAGAGCGTTAGCAAGAGCAAACAGACGAACCGTAACTACGAGAGCCTTCGTGAACGTCGCTCTCAAAGTCAAGATGCTAATTTTGTTACCCAGCACTAACCCTTGAAGGAAAAGGACGAAGAATAGCCTAGCTGCCGAATAAAGGACGTAAGGAGTTTTCCATTCGACCGACGCCCTGGACATAGCTTTGTCGTTGAGTTCTCGGATGTGGAAGCAACCTATCAATCTACAAAGCCGCGCCAAGGGGCAGAATTGCCGCACCATAAAGCATCCCGCATCGAGTTTGCTCGGATCTTCTAGTTTCTCAAGTTTAAGCCCGTGAGAGATGCCTTCCAATGTTGTTCCACTTGCCCCTGCGACATTTGACAAAACACATTCAGCAAGAAAATCTGTGACTTTTTAAGTTTCACAAATCGCGGTTTTTCTCGTTCTACATTAAATTCTAGACGCAGTAACTGTAAATTTACACATAAAGTAATAAACAACCGATAAGTGCACTAAGTGCATATAGAGTCGGGATTGATAAAATAACATTGAGGTTAATCGGCATGTACTGGATAATAATCGAAATGTACAAAAAAGCGATTGCTTAAACGCAGACATGAAATTACATAAAACTATGTAACTTTGAGGAGATCCCCCAATAATAACATTAGTACATATAAAGATGGCGTGCTTCTCCCGCTAAGTAATTGCTCTGAAGGTTGTCCAGAAAGCGCCGATAGGAAATAAGAAGAGCAAGAAGTGTTTTTGCAAATGAAAGAAACAATTATGCGTAGTTTCTATCATCATTGAGGCGTTTTCATTAACGGACGGCTAGTTATGGCAACTGTTCATGTCAAACTCTATTGCCTGTTAATATAAACGATACTTATAGCAAATGACGCGGTGACACTACACAGATGGACACTTTTTCATGGGCAAGAATAAATATGCCGGCATAATTTCTGAGTTTCATTTCCATTGCTAAGCAGTGGTTAGTGTAAATATTTATATAACATGACATTCTGTGCTTCGAGTGCAGTGCTTGTGAGACTAAGTGCTGTGTTTCTTTCTTTGCTGTTAAATTTTGTGCTCTTAGTCTTGTATTTTTTAAATATAATTTTATGATGC
Source organism: Dermacentor silvarum (assembly GCF_013339745.2). Taxonomy (NCBI): domain Eukaryota; kingdom Metazoa; phylum Arthropoda; class Arachnida; order Ixodida; family Ixodidae; genus Dermacentor; species Dermacentor silvarum. The sequence continues at coordinate 24,327,170 of NC_051164.1, read as the reverse complement.
ATTTTGCTTTCGCGAGGTTGCGTCATATAATAAGTTTCCGTTTCTCAAGCAAAAAGCAGTATAAGGCGCCATTCACTTGGTGCCAACATCATATTCAGACATGTCAACAAAGAAGTCTGAATCATTGGTCTTCACGAACTCTGCACAAGGCCACATCTAACAAGTCTTAAGATTTCTGCTGAACAAACATCACTTCATAATGAGATAGTTAATTATAATATTTTTATTAGCTGTCTGGGCACTATGACAGGAATCTAGAGACACGAGAGGTTACTTCGCGTATACACTGTGCATGTAAAGCGTGTTTACGTGTGCTATGAGTCATCGGCACAAGAGTTTAGTGTGTTCAAGTTGAAAATTGTATTACCTAGATTGCGCTTTTCGGTCTGAGACTCGCATCAAAATGCAGCCGTTCACTACGAAACAAGGAAAGTAAGATTTACTTACAACTGCGTGGCCTCCTCACTTGGCGACTGCTTCTTGGTTTCGATACGCTTCGGAAAAACTGCAAGTTTTTAGCCAACATCGTGCTTCCTTTCAGGTCTCGCCAATGGCGCCAGCTTCGAGAAAACATGTGATGTCGCTACACCGCTGCAGATGAATCACAACAAAATACCAAACATTTAAAAAGGTCGACGACAGGCGAGTTAATCTGCTTGTGCGACAGGGCAAAGAAGGGTAGACAACACTGTGTAAAATTTCAATGGAACAAACGAGTGCCAATCCATTATGTGTGAAAGTAATGAACGGGGAGCTCGTGCAAGGCTCTGAAGCACACTTCTGCCAAGGGTTTCCGAAAGCACTTAATCTCCTCTTCGTCGAACGCTGCTTTTTTCAGTTCAGAAAATTAAAGCAAAAGATGCTTCAAACTTCGTTCGACGTGGAACGTTCCCAACCGGAAGTCTGTGGAAAAGAATCGATCAGTAGTACTCCATCAAAGCCCTACCCCCCGAAAGACTGGCCGTTTTCGTGCAACACGCAAGCTATTTGAAATTCACCGTTTTCATTGTTATTGTTCCTTTACTTTGATACAACAACCCTGTTGCTGAATGACTAATTTATGCTGTCTCTAAAATAATCTTACAGCTTACCCTAGTTCGTGCAGCTGGTAACCTCAAATGGTCTCTCGCTTTCGCCACAGCCTCGAAGCTTTTCACTGTCTACAGTTCATTTCCCCCTGACAGCCGAGTTCGCTCCTTTCATGCTCGAAACTGCTGGCTCAGTGTCGTACTTCAAGCGAGCGTCGTAGCTCCATCGCGTGTCGCAGTCATCACATTAATGTTGAATGGGTGCAATCTGCGCAGGCGAATGAAACATGTCGAGGCATGTACGTGCGGTCGTGTGGCCAGGGTTGGCCAACGCATGTTTCTTGAACCGGCACGCGTAGCTTCTTGTGTGTGTCAACGCCCGTTACGAATGGATCGCTGCATGCCACGTTTGAATAACTGATTCACTGCAGAGGGAAACGGCTGTATCGGGCGAAGGCTTCATTATGCGTTCGATGAGAACACGTGCCGCGTAAATGTGTCCTACTGAAACCTTCTATCTGGAGTCGCACGTCATTCTGCATGATTTGCATATGGTTCTGCGGAAATGATGCGAGCTTAAGGTGGAATACCTGCGAGTTCTGTATACATTGCGCAGAAAACTCATAAAAATACGCTAAATTGTAGGACCGCACATAAAAAGTATTGACGGGGTTGTTTATCGCTTCTTTCGGAGGGTTGAAGGCCATAACTCCGAACTCAGCGTCGGTAACCACTGCATGTTCTCTATTTTCTCGTGACTGTACCGAGGTTTTGCACTCGAAGTAGTATGTGTTCGACACTCCCAGCAAATGTATGGCATGTGGAGACTACAAGGTTTTGAAAAGTCCTTCGGATTTTTTAATGAGTCCTGGCTGTGTCTTTAAGTGAAAACAAGATGTTTCAAACGTGTTTGACCTGTTTATATGCGTTGACTTAAGAAAGAGAGAGAGAGAGAGAGAGAGGAATTTTAATGGGAGAAAGGTGGAGAAGTCGGCCGGAGTGAAGTTCCTCTGTCCTGCTACTCCGTGCTAGAGAAGGGGTCTGGGGGGCTACAGAGATAGGATGTGAACAGGAAGGAGGGTGATATACTGAAGTTCATGATGAGAGCTGCACAGTGTACTGTTCCTGCGCAACGTGTAAGTGCGCGCTTTTGAGTATATGCGTCTTCTTAGGTAGGGTTAGCTGACTACAATTAAAGGCGCCACAATTTCATCAGCGTCTTATATTTAATAAAAACGATTTGCTCCTTTTGTATGCCCTGACGTGGCAACTCACACAAGCTAGGGGGCCAGAACGACCACTGGAGTGTGGCTGCTCCTGACGTCACTGGCTGGTGCTTAGTATTCTTTGTGGCAAAATGGACCATTGGGCGAGTTGTTAAAAGTTCCTTTTTAATCAGTGCGATAGGACAAAACAGACGGGAAGAAGCAACTATCCAGTATACAGACAAGGACACAGAACAGTGCCTGTCCAATGTGCTTCTTTCCGTGCTTTCGTCTCTTTTCCGCTGTTTCAAAATCATCCTTTTTGCATGGCGTGCTCCTTCAGAGGGCTTAATGATCGCGTGGCACACCACACTTTCAGCTCACCGACGGTGAGACATAGAATGTCGCGTGTCTGTGACAATGCATGTATTCCACGTTGCTGTACTATAGATTGGGTACATGTTTCGGTTCGTGAAGTGCTCACGGACACGTGGACAAAGAGACAAAAATGCATCGGACATGCGCTGACACACAACTATCTTTTTTTATTAGAAAACACTCGTATATATATATATATATATATATATATATATATATATATATATATATACATGCATACAACATTAGCAAAAGAACAGGAAGATACCGCACCCAAAGCATTTTACGTGAATGCATGACTGCCTTATCGCGGTTATTACATTTACACATGCTAGTCAGGTACCTAAACTCAACGTCACTCATGGGCGATGGATGGCAGACTAACACATCCATCTCCTTCCCGTCTTATATGAAAAGCCTCCATTACTTCCCTCGCAAGCTGCTATATGTGGCGTTATCAATTATGCTACATCAATTATGCATACATCAACATTAGCAGAAGAATAGAAAGATACTACACCGAAAGCGTACATGAATTCATGACTGCAATTCATGTACGCTTTTGGCGTAGTATCTTCCTGTTCTTCTGCTAATGTTGATGTATGCATATATACACGAATGTCTTTAATAAAAATTCGAGGACATCTAAGCACCTTTTATTAATTGTGAATGCGAAATCATTAATGTCCAACTGAAGGACGTTGAGCGATCCTTCGAGTTATGAACTCCTCGCGGGCAAGTGAGCGCGTTGAGACTCATGGTGAGTTTTGGTGTGGCCTTACCTAGGCGCAGTTAGAGCGCGGGCGAGAGATTGCGTGGCCAAGGAACGCGTGGAAAACACAGGCTTACAGGCTTCCGAGAGTGAAAGCGAGGATGACGTCACGACGCGGCGATGCCATCTCCCCTCACGATATAGCGCGACAGCAGGTGCTCCCTCTCGCCCGCTCTGTTCCATCGAGGCCTGAAGCGCGAGCCAGCGAGGTGAGCTCGTGACGTGGCGTCGCAGCCAATGGGAAGTTAGGTGCCATTCCGCTGCCGCAGACGCCGCCGGCTTTCTCACTCGATGGGCCATTTTACGCTTTCGCATCAAAAACAGACAGTTGTGAGCCAGTGCATGTCCAGTGCATTTCTTCTTTTTGTCCCCGCCTTCGTGAGCTCTGCACGAACAGAAACATGAATGCGTGTCAACTTGCTCAGATTAGAATTTTAATGTATGTTAGCTTAGTTCTTTCTGTGAGTTTCGATATATCTATATTACTACTTACATTGCCGATAGATGTCGTCCACCATTCGCCTGTGCTACGAATGCGAACAGAGTTGAATTAGCACATTAGCGCAGAACCTGCACTTCTATCTTGGCTGCTCCGTGTAAGATGCAACGTGAATTCTTTCATTGAAAGAACCACACACGATGTAATATAGGAGCAATTTTAACGCGACAGCGTTAAGGGCCCTGTGTCGCAACAAATCCGGCGTCGGCGTCGGTGTCGGCGTCTGGCGGAAATAATCATGCCGAACCACATCATCCCGAACCACCCCGACCGGGCGCGACCTTCGCTTGGCGCAAGGCGTTAGTGAACAAAAATTGAATTTCTTAAAGTAAAATCCATCAGAAAAATCGTAAAGTACGACTTAACCACAACCTACATACGTGACAGCGCGGGATTCTAATTTGAACATACGAGAAAAAAGCCTATATGCAGCCAGGGATCTTTGAATGCTATCGCGTTCCGCTCTTAAAGACGAAGCTTTACCCGCCGCGGTGGCTTAGTCAGCTAAGGCGTTGCGCTGCTGAGCACGAGATCGCGGGATCGAATCCCGGCCGCGGCGGCCGCATTTCGATGGAGGCGAAATGCAAAAACGCCCGTGTGCTTGCGTTGTAGTGCACGTTAAAGAACCCCTGGTGGTCAAAATTAATCCGGAGCCCTCCACTACGGCGTGCCTCATAATCAGAACTGGTTTTGGCACGTAAAACCCCAGAAAGAAGAAGACGAAGCTTTAGCGTCCTCCAATTCTGATGGTGTTTCGCTGTACTTTGTTTCCAGGCAACATTGAGGGGAATGTTGAAAATGGAGCTTTTCTAAATTTTGATCGGTCCCCATGTCGCAGAAATTACGGTGTCGGTGTCGGCGTCAACGGCGTCCAATAACGCTAACGCGTTCCACTCTTAAGAGCAAAGCTTAAGCGTACTCCAAGTTTTTTCAACACACTTACATACCTGATGATATGATATTCATATCATATCATATAATATTCATTTACAGAAGCACCCGGCGTCCGTATAGTATGATATTCATTTAAACACGTATGATATTCATTTAACACACACATGCATTTTTTTCAGCGTGACTATTCCATAACTTACTCACCCATGGGCCTCTTCCATTCTTGAGTCTTGAGGTAGCTATGATATCACTATTAGCGTCAGCGCCATCAGCTGCAGAAGCTATTTGGAGATGTACCACTCCTGAAGTTTTAGTGGCGAATATTCATTTCCTTTGACGTAATAGGAATCTGAGTAACCTTCTGAGTTCTTAACCTGAGTTCTTTCGAGTAACCCGCATGGGTTTCCTTTGTAGCAATTGCTACGATTGGGTGGATGTCTCATTTTCCCTTTAATTCATTTCCTTTCATCACAGCAAAACGAAAAAAAAAGTATGTTACTGTAGAGAAGCGTCCTCGTGTATACATAACTTGCGCAAGCCAGGAACTGAAAGCTCATATCTAGCGCTGTCGACAATGCTAACTGCTCATGATTTCTTCATCGCATGCATCGGGGTCACTTTTATCTAGCGGAAATGAAGTTGTGGTTGACCGCAAAAACAATTTACCGCAAAATGGTTACCGCAATTTTGTCGCAGGCTTCATTGAGAGTGGTCTAAGCTCCCTCCTGCGGCCATTTTCATCATACCCTATGCCATCGCCACTCAGCTATGAGGAAGTCTCTCTGGTCGGTCGTAATAAAGCTTTCATTATTCGGACAGCTGTGATAATGCATTGTCTATGAGTGCACTGGTTGCTGCATGCTGGGTGAGAGACTCCGCACAGTCGCTGTAGTTCTGTGCACTCAGAAAGGCATAATAAGGTACAAAAAAAAAAAAAAAACATTTTCGGGTAGGCCCTGTTTGCTTTCCTACACCTTCTGCACATCATAGCGAACAGATGTGCGGCACCTGCAGTAATGACAAATAGACCACTAAGCTTTTACATATGTAGTCATTTATTTATGCGCTTGTGTGGACGGGCTTATGAACGCCACCGAAAGAATGAGCTTTCAGGAGTGGCACATCTCCATATAGCTTCTGCAGCTGATGAAGCTGACGCTAATAGTGACATCACTGCTATATACCACAAGGCTCAAGAATGGAAGAGACCCACGGGTACATGAGCAACTTGTGGTGTGGGATAGTCACGCTGAGCAAATGCATCTGCGTGTTAAATGAATATCACACTAAACAAGGAATGTAAGTCTCTTGAAAAATTACGCTCTGTTACACCGTGTGCGGTTCTTTCAATGAAGGATATCACGCTGTGTCTTACACGGACCAGCCAAGATAGAAATCATCATACCGTGTGGGCGAAGCAGCGCACTGACCAGGAGAAAGCGGAGAGACGCGAGAATACACGACACTCGCTGTATCCTAGTGTCTCTTCGCTTTGTCCTGGTCAGTGCGCTGCCTCACCCGCACGGTATAGGATGATTAGTCACCAATTCGCCCAACTTTCCACATTACCGAACAAGATAGAAGTGCATGCTGCCACAACCTCCGCAGAATCTACTGCGCTACTCTGCTCGCATTCGCAGCGCAGGCGAAGGGTGGACGACATCTTATAGGCAATGTAACTAGTAGTATAGAGGCATCCAAACTTATAGAAAGAACCAATCTAACGTACTTTGACAATGATGTTCATTTTCACATGAGTACAGTGTAATGCCACGAAGGAGCGTGCGGGAAAAGCTGTCATTTCGACAGCTTGACAAAGTCGCAGGCCCCCGCATTGGCATTCACAGCACTGATATAAACGCAATCAGTGTACACCATTTCAGATATTATACAAACATTTACACAAATTACGCAAAAAATAAAAAGGCAGTTCTGTACAAAAAAGAAAATACAACCTTCTACCATCTTACAGGAATACTAAGATACTTCCCATCTACCTTTCCTGTACTACGGGTCAATCTGGTGGTAGGTGTAGATCCCTTCTCCTGGTTTTTCCGTGGGGTTGAGTGTTGAGTGAGTGGTCGTCCAGGAGAGTCCGGAAGGAAAGACCTCGGACTTGCGCATTAACGCGCTCGTTCCCGGGGACACACTCATGCCCAGGCACCCAGGTGATGGTCACCGGATGGGAAAGCGGAAGGATGTTTTCTAAAAGGTGTGTGACTGTCTTAGGCGCTATGCCTTAAAGGAAGTAACGATATGCATTTTGGGAATCGGTGCATATTTCTGTAATGATAGAATCCGCGGCCGCATGCACCACTGCTAGAGGTAATCGACCCCCTCAGCCACGTCGGTGCGCGCTGTTTTAACCAAAGCAGAGATGTTAATGCGTCCGTCCTCCATCATGGCAGCAGCCGTGGCCGTTCCTTCGAGCGGACCGACCGCGGCGTCGACGTAGAGAACGTCTTCGCGATTTTGATAACGCCGGGCGTAGTAATCAGCCCGCGCCTCGCGTCGGCCCGGGTAACGTTAAACATTCATGTTGTGTAATCAGCCCGCGCCTTGCGTCGGCCCGAGTAACGTTAAACGTTCATGTTTCGTGGCAACGGTCTGAGGTGCATGTAAGCCGCGAGCCTTACAGGAATGGAGCACCTCGGCTCTTCATTCGGGATCATGCCGCTTGGCTCGCACCCCAGAGTTCGGAGTAGATTTCGCCCCGTAGGTGTTCGGGAGAGGTGCAGGAGTTGATTACTTCTCTGTGCCTCTATGATTTCCTGGATCGCCGTGCACCGTATGCTGTATCTGCGCGAGGGATGCGCGCTTTCACGGGGAGCGAACGCACGGCGGAGAGCAAACGCGACTTCTTCCGTCACGCCAAGGGCCGTGGGGGGCAACACCACCTAGAAGAGAGAGAGATTGTGGTTGTGAAGGGGAAGAGGCGCTATTTTCTGCAGCCCTTTAGGGAGTAGAAGAGAGAATCTAGGTGGTGTTGTGGGGGGACGGGAGGGAAGAGAGGGGGGGGCGACGTTTAGCTGCGGCACCAAATGCGTATTTATATAAAAACGTTGCGAGGCGAGAAGGTGGTAAAGACTTCCGACGCTGCTCGACGAGTGTCTCGTTCTGATCTTGTCGAAAACCTCCGAGCCGCCCCCAGAGGCACCGGCAACAGTCACCAACGCCACGCGCGTTCGGCGCGAACGCGGGCAAAACACCGACGGCGTCGATAACAGTTCTGCGTGTTGCTGGTGCTGCTGCATGTCCAAGTTTATACAGCTGATAAAACTACTATCCTTACTCTGTATAGCTCTCTACTAATTTGCTATCGCAATTGATGCTTCGCCTTTAAAAAAAAAGCGGGTGAAACTGCGACAATTTTTTTATGCAAGAGCGTCAAACAGCCCGTTGAGCGAAAAAGCCTGTGGCGTCTGTAGCAGCGAAAAGGCGCCTAACTTTGCAAGTTAGGTGCGAGAAAGTGCAAGAAGCGTGAGTTGGTGAAATCCGGTGAATTCCATCGTAGAAGTGGGATGTGGCGAACAAGTGATTGAAGTTGTCGCGCAGAATCCGTGAAGTGTAACAGTGGGGTTGAAGATTATTATGCAGAAGACAAACATAATGTCCAATAGCCCAGCAAGGAAACAAAATGCAGGATCGCCAGTCAGCCTTTAGAGTCTGTAAAGGAGTACATTTATCTAGTTTAATTACTCACAGGGCACCCTGATCACGAGAAAGAAATTTACACACGAATAAAATTGGGTTGGAGTGCATACGGAAGGCATTGCCGAATCCTGACTGGGAGCCTACCACTATTGTTGAAAAGAAAAGTTTACAATCATTGCATTCTACCGGTGCTAACATATGGGGCAGAAACTGGGAGGTTTCCTGGGCAATGACCATTTCTTTCAACATATCATAAATTCCTTCTGTCTTCAAACAGTAATCGATGGCCGATTGTTTATTTCCCCCTTCTCGTGTGATCCGGCCATCACATTTAGGCCCCGTATTGAGTACGTTGGGGTACGATTTAGGGTACGTTGCTCACAGAGATCTAGCATTAACCTCCCGTTGTTGTTGGTATAACCGCCTAGATCCTGTATGTGGGAATTCATGTCACCTAACAGGATAATTTCGCTCTCATTCCCAAAACTCTTAATATCCTCACTTAGGCATTCTACTAACTCTTGATTCTTTGCAATTTTTCCCTGTCCATAAATACGTCACGCCCAGCCAAGTTTTCTTTTCACTGACTGTGTCTGATAGCCAAAGATGCTCTTGACACTTCGAACTTACGCTTTCCATTTGGCCCCCTGATGTATGAGCATTCCGACTCCCCCTCTCTTCCGTTGCTATTTGGTTCAGTTGCCCCCCCCCCCCCCCCCCCCACCCTTCCCAAACACAATTACCAATCATTCCTGGCTTTTCTAAGCCTCTAAGGTGCGTTTCTGTAACTGCGTACACACCTATTTGTTCTCTAATTAACTGCTACTGAATCACCCCCCCCCCCCCTAACCACTTTTCTTTTCTTCTCCCACCCTGCATGTATACGTAGCCCATGGGAAACCAGCACTGCCCAGGAGGCGCTCTAAAACGGCCCTCAGCGCCGTAGGTGAGTAAGCGCCGCCACTTTCAGTCTCCCAAACGAACGTGGGGACACAGGGAACTCGTTGTCTTTACGTTTTACGAAACTGTAACCTTAGCGAGTTTGGCCTCTTTTTCTTTGTCGTTTCTCTCAGCGTGAATATTAAAAACAGTGAAGAGGACTATCATCGAGGACAAATTTCCTTGTGAAAAACGCCCTAGAAATGTCTTGTGCAGAAAACTGCATAAGAGCCATGCATGCACCAGAAGCTGTCCAATGGGCATTGAAAATCCCTCGGACGTCCGGATAAGATCCCGACGTCCAAGTCCAAGAGCAGTCGTCCAGGGGACATCCAGTGAATATCATTATCGGGCCAATTTTAACACCCTCTTCTTCTCCTCCTGCGAACGTCCTTAGGTCATTCGTGCTGGACATTTTACCAACGGATCGAGCCGGACTTTGTTTGGATTTTTAGTCACGAAGATGCCCTTAATGAGCATTTCTTCGTTTGGAAATGCCAACGCAGAACCGGCTTCGAGTTCATTCAAGCCAGGGCTTAAAGTATCCCTTCAGTGGAGGGGGGGGGGGGGGGGGTGGCTCATAGTGTGGCGACCACTATAGCGTGCACTCACTAACACACCCTCTTATGTTTTTATATATATATATATATATATATATATATATATATATGAAGCGTTGAATCACAGGATCCGGCAGTGAAACAGGTAAAAGATAGAAGCACGTAGAAACCTTCACAAATTCATGAGCAGGTAGCTTCACGCTCAGACAGATGGCTCATGATGGTGTGCTGTGCCGAGAATCTTCGTCGAACAAGGGTGGTGACCGTCATGTGCAGTGCTTCGGGCATACCTGCTTTCCTGTTTTTGCTCATGCCACATCAACCGATTATTTGGGATTAAATCACTAATCGAAAAATGAGAGAGTTAGAATTCAAACAGATCAGCCGTAGAGATCAGCAAGAGACGATTAGAGTACTGGTGGAAAAAAAGCACGGAAAAGATGGATACGACCTGATCTCTTAAAATCATAGGCAGCGGTACAAGGTAAATTTTTGAAAAAGAAAAATAATGAGAGGTATACAAAAATGCTAGATAAAGAACATGTATAGTATACTTGATTAAATCAAGCAGGCTAGGTGACTATTTGTCGCCGCCCCGTTTCAAAGGGGATGCCAATAAATCATCATCATCATCATCATCAAACTACAGTATTGGTTACCCATTGCACAGCGAGCTCTTTTCTTTCTCGTTTTTCTGTTATTACCGATGCTGCTAGTTACCGGTGCTGGTTGTGGAAGTCAACTTCCCTGTTGACTTCCACAACCTCGAAACCTTTCTCTCATCTCACTTTCCAAATCGCCAATGTCTTGTACGCAGACGCGGCCAGCACCGCATTCGTCACCAGCGTACTCGACAATCACGGGACTGAAATAAATGCGTCGTCGGTTTCCAGAGTGAGCGCTGCGGACGTAGAGGAACTAGCGATAGCGTTAGCCATCACGACGAGACCGCACTGGGAGTGCCGCCATAGTTCTGACGGACTCTCAGACGGCATGCAGAAATTTTTCAAGGGCCAAAATTTCCAGGGCCGCACATCGCATTCTGAATGGAGTGAACCAGCTCCCACCATACATACAAATCGTGTGGCCTCCAGGGCACGAGTCCTTACGCAGCAATCAGAAGGCACAGGCCTACGCCCGAGCGCACGCACACCAGGAGCCACGAGAGGGCCTCGCCGAGCAGTTCCATCCCGAGCCCATACCATTAACTTACACGCACATCCTAAACACTATCACCTTTAACGAAGAACACTACCGCCGCCTCACAATGCTCTGACGCGAGAGGAAGCCGTAATATGGCGAAAACTGCAAACAAACACATATCCACACTTGAGTCTTTACCACGCCATACACAATGCACTGTATTCCCACACTGTGATCAATGTGCAACGCTTTACCACATGGTATGGGCTTGCGCAAACACACCACGGATCACACCCATAACACACCCCACCACACGGCAATGGGAGGCAGCGCTGTCCGGCTCCGACTCGACGGACAAGCTCAACCAAGCAAGAAGAGTAGCTAAGGCTGCTGGACTCCTGGACTGAGGGGACCACCCACTGCAGTGCAGAGGAGCTACCTGTGCTCACGTGCTCTTTTGCATTAAGTTTATTCTCTCTCTCTCTCATGTACAGGTATCTCCGGCACAGTGCATACCACAATCTGAACCTGAGGGGACACCTTGCGTAAGTCGTCCACACCCATCGCCAAACGCTGGGCAAGTCACGCCCCTTTCTTGCTCAGCCAGTCACATCGGCCAGCCGCTACTATTACAAGGTTGCGTGCCAATGCATTCTCTGCGAGCTTTTCTCTAGCTCGCTCCATGACATCACCCCATGTCCACCCTGGAAACGTCCCTACCGCCACTCTCTTGTAGCCTTTCACCCACTCCACAATTGCCTCTGAGCATCTAGACAGATTTGAATCCACCCGTGATTATGACCTTTTCACTCTCCCCTCCTGACGAGGTCTCACCCTGCTTCCCTTTGTCCTCCTTGTCCGCGTGATTCGGATTTGACACAGGGCATTGACCCCTGCGTTCCTGCTTTCCCTTCTCGGCAGCTTCAAGGTAGGTAACCCTCCCTCCGGTTGCCCACCCTGCATGTTCCACGCATACTATGCGCTTTGTGTGCCCTTCCTGTCCTGTCCTGCCGGGAGCCGGCGTTTCATCGTCACTACCATTTTCATTCGTAACGACGGCCCTGTTCAGTTTTTCCTCGGCTGCTCAAGTCTTTCTTCTACTGTCTCCCGTGCATCAGGCTCCATATTGAGTTCATTTCTCAGCTCTGCAATCCGTCTCACAAGCTCATACTGGACATCCTCCGTTTTCTTTAGTCTATCATTGACATCCCAGTGTCTGTCGATTGGCTCAGTTTCCACGCTATTCTCATCGGTCCCCTCGTTTACCTTGAGGGACTCCCCGCACGCTGCACCGCCATATGTTGCACTTGGCTTTCTTAGACGCTATCACTGAACCTTCCGAAGCACGACCCTACAAATGGCCGATACGCGCAGAACCTAAAACCTTAAAGTGCCACAGTTTATTTATGCGCAATTTGTCACAAAGTATCTGCAATTCAAGTCATGACACACGTTCGCACGTGTTCGAACACGTGGCCATGCTCTGACTGTCCTACAAAAGCAATATTCTCGATACAGATACACACATGCTAAAAACACTAATGACTAATATCCTTGACAATTTCAACCTAATATTTCAAGACTAAAAAGCCTTAACGTCCCAAGCAGTCTCACGTTTTGAAACATGTGTCCAGACAAGACCATGTGTCTCACAAAACCAAATACACCCGATACACACACAAAAAAGGAAAGAAAAGAAAAAAGCCCAATAGCTGATAGCCCTGCTACTTCCAACCTACTATTTAAAGACAAAAAAAAAAACACATTAAGTCTAACAACAGAAGTAAGCTCAAATCATGCACAAAAACTTATGTTTTTGTAGCCACCACGGAGCCCCGGAGAAACACGTCCGTCCGCCTCGACTGCCACATGGCTCACGCCTCCCGTTGATTGGCTGTGACCACGTGACTTTTTGTACCATATCTGGGGACGCCGCCTAATTTTCCACTTCATTAATAAGTAAAAAATGGCAGTACTCCTTTAAGAATGTTGACACTGCGTCTTCCACTTTTGTATTTGATTATTGCCATGCCAAACTGCCGTCCTTCATAAAGTGAGCTAAAAAACACCATAAACTGATGAAGTAATAAACTAAAGGAGTCCCGAGTTTCACAATGCAGGATGTTTTATTTTTTGACACTATGAATGCACTTCCACTGAGGTGATACCACGTGTGCACAATGGGTCATCTACGGTGATGAGTACCATTTCAAAAGTGATGTCACAAAAATAAACAGCAGACAAAAAGGTAGCCATTTCTTAATGGTTTGCAGTGGCCAAGTTCACACAGTGCAAGATGTTTTATGTTTCTATGTTATGAATGGCTTTCAATGGTGTGATACCATGTGTATAGTGGGTCATCTACCCATTATGCACATTGAATCTATGGTGCTGCATACCACTGATGCTAAAAATACAGGCAACTTCCGTAATTTGACATTGACGGGATCAACGAAAGTGATTTCATTATCCAGTGGCTCAAGTTAAAAGCAGGAGCGTTCAATCGCACCACTGCTTCATTTGGTAGTATTTGCCTAACTCTATCGGGCTTCCCAATCTGACAAGCACCCGATATACCAACACACACAAACAAAGCATGCCACCAAATCTGGCAACTAGAATTAGGTTGAAACTTGTATAGTTTACCTTCACAGGCCGAAAATTTATTTACACTTAATGACCATTGTTGTCAATCTCGCATAATTTTATCACTGTCTACGGGCCACAACAAGCTGCCCTTTCTGGAACATTCCATTTGATATTTTGTACTTTTTAAAGACTCCACTACAATTGCAAATGGGATGGTAGATGGCCCACGCCTTGACTAATATTGCCAGTTTGCCCAGTGACACATGGAAGTGTCTGGAGTGCTAAAAACCGGACATGACTGTCGACACAAACTTAGAACATAAAAAAGTTAACTTCTGAATCAGTTTCCGGATAGAAAGCCTGCAAGCGACAAGTCGTTATCACCATTCTATGCAAAAACTCCTTCTGTCGCCATCTTCTGATGACAAGTTGCTGAGACCAAAACCCAGTTTTGTATGCGATTGTAGCGTGCAGGCAATTTCCAGACCAAATGGAAAAAAGGCACGCATTAGAATGGGGTAAATACGATAATCATTCACAGTGAGTTGCAGTTTACAAGTCAAAATCTGCCAAAGGTAGGCCAAAAGTCAGCGATTTCACCAGAAGATAACTTGTCTTCAATGCCTTAACTGTCCCCTAGCACTAACAAAACAGACGATGCACCCACTGGGGTAATAATTGAAGTCTCGCTAATGCATTCAGATGTGTGCTTATTGGCCAGACAAATGAAAATTATCCAGCGAGGGTCAGCTTCAGGGTCAAAATAACAAAACAGATATGTATGTGTGCCAACTGGGACTTTGTTAGGATCGAATTAACCACAGTCTTGAGTTACGGAAGCCTACTGTATAAACAAAACACACAAAGGCAGATGCTCAGATACCTTCAATCGTTGCTGCCCTCGAGCTTCGGCATACTGCAATTCCATAAAATCTTGTCAATAAGGACAAATGCCAATAAACGGCATCACACAGTCTGTAAATGACACTGTATAGCATAAAGCATCATAAAAACATGTTGATGGGTACCAATATATCCACCACACTGTACTTGACTGGTGTTGATGTCAAACTCTCAATGCAGTCCATCACGGTCCACCAGTGACCGGGTCATCCGATACATTGCAGCGCGCTTCGCAAGACACAGCGTTATTGTCACATACACCTGCACAGCACTGTGTCCAACAATGGCACAAAGAACAGAGTTCAACATCCCACGTGCCCTTATAGTACACCAACAATGAACTCTTCACACCCATTTCACCACCACCACACAAAAACCAACGTCCACAGTTATTCAGCACTTCTATGCAAATCACACAACAATTGTCCAATGCATCTTTGAATGGTCATTTATCCAAGACGCCAGCAAACTCAGTGTTCGAGTCACTGGAATCCACCACGTGGTCCAGCACTAGTGTTTTGGGCACTGCCTCCACGGTATAAAGAATGTTCATCGAGAAAGTCGACTTCTGTGGAGATTTCAATGTGCTCAGCCACATCTCCGTGAGAACAGAATGTTGCGGTAATTTTCTTTGGTGTACAGGTTTTAATGATCAGCAAGGTTCTAGCTTGACCAGACTACTTCATAATGACTGTTACCCTGCACGGAGACATGACGGAGATTTGCTCTTGCATCGACCTCAAGTCATGAATGAGACGACTTAAACGTGTTGAGAAGTTGCCAGAGGAAGGGTCCACAGCGATACCGTAACATGGAGGGCTGTACACAAAAAAAAAAAAAAAAATCTGTGGATAAGTGCTGTCACTGCACTCATCTGTCAGCAAGCAATAATGCAAGAAAGCCTTCACAGACACACTAACACCAGAGAGTTCATGTAAAAAAAAATGATTAGCTCATCTGTCTACGTAATGCTTGATTTGCAAAGTAGAGGCTTTTCACAACTGCAGTACTTTACCAATGCTTGCATACTTCGATGAAACTGGAACCAAGTGGACCAGCGTGGACGCCCTCAGCCGACACAGTGTCAACCGACGAGCCACGTGTCTTAGGGAAAGGCTCGCACGCTTTGCCGCGAATGCAATGTCAAAAAGAAAAAGAAAATCAAAAATTTACCAGTCCGCTTGGCCTTCTAATTATCAAAGTTCCTGCTGGCCACGCACCAGTTTTAAAACATGGTCACTCATACACAATGGCAGCCGGACACCGGCTCCAATACATAGAATAAAACACAAACTACATCGGACAGTGGCCATGTGCTACATAAAACGACCAAGTATACTGTTGTACTGTTCGATATTTTGTCTAATCAACCCTTGCATTAAATGAACACACCATTAAAACAAACCAACAGGTGGTGCTAGGAAACAGACTGTACTTACATAGTTTCACATTGCATAACGCTGCTACCTAGCGGTAGGCTATTTTTCTCGGCAGTGGCGACCAGGCGCCACAGCAAATATTCTTTACACACATTTGCAAGACGTGCACAGACTGTTTGAATGCAACAAGTACACGTGCATTTTTTTACCACTCACATTTCTTGTGCTCAAGCACATTTGTCTGCTGCAATCGCAATATCTGAGAGCTTATCGTGCAGTTTAAAAAAATTCCAATGTGTAAAAGTCTAAAAGCTAAATAAAATGTAAAAAAATGACCCTATGGTCTTTTCCAGACAACACGCTGCTACAGAAGGCAGCTTCAGCGATTGGTAAAACACAGAAGACATTATGCGTTCGATCATGCCAACATGCGGCTTCCTCTGTGTGGCACATGACGATGATGATGGTACAACAGATCACAAGCTCGGCACACAAGTTACCATAGGTGGCCTGCAGGAGAGGCCTGCAAGAACGGTGAGTTTGGCACAGCTAACCACTTCACCTCCCGATCAGCTGAAGGCTTCAGCGAAATTACTGGCATGGATGCCTTCTTCCTTGCAGAAGTCAACTGGTTTGTTGCTACCGACGAAAGGTGATGGCACGTGCCTTCTAGTGGATCACCATCTCTTTCTTGATGTTGAAGTAAACACACAAAAATATCATCACCATCAGCTTCAAAGAGTGTGTTTTCTTCGGTGCATGCACTTCCGGTGTAATTGTGCACACTAGACCACGATAAAAAGCCAATGAAATCTTGATTTTCCAAGTGTCGTGCTTGCAGGTCAGTGAGCGCTACCGGGTGACAATTGAGCCAAACACCGATTGGTAATTTGACCCAAAAGGCACGGTCGCCAGTCCGTATTCAGTGTTTGAGCTACTTGGATTCGTCACATTGGCCAGCACTTGTGCACTGAGATGCTGAGAGATCAGATCAGTCACTGGGCAAAAGCCTGGCCGCAGTTTCAGACGCGCAGAATCTCCAGGCAACTGTTGTAGCAGATGGCGATCCAGTCGGGCTGGGTGGACGCCCACTGGATTTGGTTGATTTCACCCTCGGCTGTGTACGCCAGGATCGGGTCCTCGATGGCCCGCGGCATCTGCTGGATGTCCCAGATCAGGGCCTGGTGGTCGTCCGCTGCAGTACACCGAGAGGCACAATCGTTAGGCAGTCATCATAATCGCCATCATGGTCATGGATACACTATTTCACACATAACAGGCTAAGTTGTGAAGGCTAGAGAGACTTGCCTCCCTGCTTGCACTGGCAGTCAAACTATAGTGTGTCATATGAAAACATGGGAAAGTGAAGTAATTAACACTAAGTTTTAATTATGGTCTCACGTAACATTAAGTATATTACATCTAAGTTGCAATATGTGATGTAATTATTACATAGAAGACATAACCAATCTGAGCCTATATTTATACCAGCAAACAAGCAGAGTGACACATTTCTGCTACCAATGACTACAGTGCAGCCCTTATGCTTGTGCCCAAAACATAATAGTGCGTCACATATTAAAAGCACAAGGGCACAAAAATAATATGTGACTTGGTGTAACCTTACATCAATACATAGTAGTTGCAATGCATGAATTTTTTATTCTGTAGAAGGCATAGCAGATTGAACACTGAAGCATTGCTAAACGAGTGTAGTGAGACTTTGACAAACACGCTGCTTGAGCACAGCTTTGCCTCTAAGAATAAAACGGAGTATGTAACTCGGCCACAACATAAGCTTTAGGTACGATCTTTGGCCACAAAACGACACTGAACCTGTCCTCCATGCTTCCGAGCTCCAAAACATATAGCAAACCCTCATCATAACGAAGTGAATGAGACAGCGAAAAAATTCGATATACGTGATTAGGAGGCATACATACGCTTTAAAAAATAGCTGCAGTCATCCACGCACATTTATTGTTTTCACATATGCAGTCTTAAGCCATCGTGTTGCGGAAGCATCGAAGCTTCTCCACCTTCCCCGGTATCAACAAAGGAAGCTTGTCCTCACCGGTCGCATTTGCACCGAACAGTACAGTAAAACACTCCTTGCTATGTTCGCCTCCTGATGAGGATCCACCTGGTGTAGTGTATGTGCACTTCAGCAACAACTTGTACAGGAATGCAGCCTCATCTATGTTGTACAGTAGAACCTCGTTCATACGTTTTCAAAAAATACGCGAAAAATAAACGTACAATCCGAATCCGGTAAAAATTGAAGCTGACAAGCCCATATTGAGGTGCAAGGGCAGAAAACATTTCTTGCAAAACATAGTTACAGTCGAATCTCATTAATTCGAACTGACGCTGCGGTCCCATCAAAGTTGTGTATTCCAATGGGCGAGAACGCTCGGTAATTCGAACGCGAAAGCATTTGCGACGGTTAATTCGAACATAACCGCGAACCGACATGCTCTCAGCAGCATGCCAAATCACGTGGCGGCGCCTCCCACTGGCAATGCTCCAACACCGCCATAAAGCAAAAGCTTAGGAGAGACCCCTCAACGCCGCGTGGAGAAATAAAAAAGACAAAAATACCGCGGCGAAAATTTCCACTCTCAAATGGTAAGGTCACCGTTTCAGTGTGGCGCCGGAACACGCGTGTACCTGCCGACGTCTCAGCTAATGCTGCGGCTGCGGCGCAGAGGGACGCAACACGGAGGCCCAGTCCGGCCAACGCTCGCTTCAATGGCAGAAAACGAAACTTCAGGGAGCGGGCTGCTGGCGCCGGGCGGGCCGGCGGGTGCGCACGGAGACAGTCGAAGGTAAGGAACCTTAGTCGAAGGTGAGGGGAGCCACCGAAGCGACGGGGTTGCCGAGGCCAAATGCGCTTCCCTGCCGCCCTCCTCCCTCACCTTCGACGGTCTCCGCGCGCGCACACGTCGCCGTGCCAGCGCAGCCCGCTCCCTGAAGTTTCGTTCACTGCCGTTATCGGGATGCGAGAGAGAGAGAGAGAGAGAGAGAGAGATTGTGGCTGTGAAGAGGAAGAGGCGCTATCGGGATGCGAGCGTTGGCCAGCGTGGGCAGTTTCGTGGCCCTCGCTCGCTATGTGCTTGCGTGCCGCGATATTTCACGACTCGCACCGTTCGTACGTAGCGCTATGGTGCACAAATACGTCAAAAATAAGTCTTTCTTTTAATTCGAACAAATTTTCGGGCCCCTTCGAGATTCGACTGTATTTTCTGCTGGTACGTCACACCGTTGGACAGGAACAACTCCTTTTGCGTGCATTGCAGACCCTTGTCCGCATTTTCGTTGTCTTTCGTGCGAAAGAAGCTTTGTAAGGCTTCCAGGCCAGCAAGGGCTTCGGCGAAGGTAGCTGGTGGGCGCAAGCCGTCGTTCTCGCCGCCGTCTTCAGGCGCCTCGTCCGCCACCACCTCCGCTACGATCTCGGCAAGTCGTAGCGCCGCGCGCGTGCGGCGTCCGCCTGGTTTCGCCGCTTAGTTGTTCGTGTTGAAGCGAGGCAGCGCAAAGGTCAATTCGCTCGCCACTGCTGCCGCGCTTCGTCACTTCGGGCGAACGAGCAATGCAGAGAAGCCGCGCGGCCGCTGTTTGCCGCTTAGCGCTTCACAAGCACACGAGAGTGGTCTTTTTGCACACCTGAATGATAACTTTTCGCTGCAGAACGTATCATACGACCGCAGTTGGCCGCGATGCTGAACGTTGCTGCCGAATAATCGTATTTTCCGGGAACGTATTAACACATTCCTCTAGGGGGTTATGTTTATTTTTCGCGATTGCAAACTAAGGAGCCAGGAAATCGTAATAAGCGGGAACGTATCAGCGAGGTTCTACTGTAAATGTCTTTCTCTTCATATTGCTGAAGTAGGGAGATCAGCTGATGCTTGTGCCATCCCTTCACGGTGTCATGGTCCTCTGCTGCGCTTTTGCTAACCATCGATTTGGAGGACTCACCATGCCATCACTCGAAGCATTCAAGCCAAGCTGCATTTAAAATCTTGCTTGCCCATTTGGAGGGCCAGAGCTTCGTCTTTTGTGGTCAGTGCAGGTCCATTCAAGAGGAGGTTTGCACTTCTGGCGTTATTCAGTCACTCACGAATGCACTCTCCACTTCGGGATACTTGCAATCACAGTTGCACTTTCACTTCACTGAGAAGCTCTTCTCCAAGCCGTCCAACACCGCTTTCTTATTCTTCAGTACAGTTGACAGTGTTGAAGGTGGTACGTCGAATTGCTTTGAGATTTCACATTTTTGCCAGTCGCCCTTTTCTACCTCGTGTATCGAAAGAACTTTTTGTTCTAAGCTCAGACACTTTCGCGCGGGGACTGGTGGTGCCGTTTCCAACTGAAGACCACAAAAACAACATATTTCAGCAATCCACAAACCACACGTTCACCGCCTGAACAGCCTAAACATGCGCACGCAAGCACAGAGGAAGTAGTGCAGCTTAGTCTAGGTGGCTCTGGGCAAACCGAGTAAGTACAAGGAGGCACAGAGTAAAATTTGTCTGTTCCATTGCTCACTACTTCCACAGCACCGTGGCCGCGGCACCATAGCAGCGGTGCTCGCAGTTGAGAACGCGTAGAATGCTTTGCTTTTTTATGTTGAAGATGCGCAGCTCCCAAAACGTGCCTGCGTCTTTGGAGCCCATTAAAAAAAATTGCCGGAAAGTGGGGAAAAAGAAAAGAAGCTCCATAAGAAACGACTATATGTGAGAAGGTGCAGTGTGTCCGTGAGCAGCATCGACGGTCTTGGCAACGGCGTTTGAAACCATCGTTAGCAGGCTAACAATACCTTTTGGGCGCTGTAAGAAAAGACTTGACGGCATCGACATATTTCAGTTGCACACTAAAACAGCCGTAGTGTCTCATGGCCTGCACTGGGTCCCTATAGGCTGTCTCCGAGTAACCAAAGCCAATCTCGGAGGCTATGCTTTTCTGTACTGCAAGTGCCAGAAGATATTGCAGGAGCCGGAAACACATCATGACCACCATGTTTTGAACACTACAATTGACTTCCGTTAATTCGACCCTAACATGCAAAACAAAAGTGGTTGAATTAAACAAGAGGCCAGTGAAGGTACCATAACATACCGCTGTTTTGTTTGCCCCGACTTTAACGCATTCGAATGCACATTCGCATGTGTTATTTTTGAATGCGCACTCACTTTTTATGGGTTCAAAATAGAAAACTAACGTAAGAATGACATTAGAGCTCCTAAACAAAGCAGAAATTAATGCACACCCAATTTATTTAGCAATAAAAACGTAGCCTGCCTCCGATCTGCCAATAAGGACAAGACAAAACCAGCAAACTTTACCTTCACAGAATGAAAATTTATTTACTCAATGTCCATCGTTATCACTCTCAGAAAGCACTTTATCGCTGTCTATGAAGAGCACAGGTCCTCCTCTGTCAAATTCGTTGCACGTTTTATAATTTGTATTTATCCAATGACCCTACAGCAATCACAAACGGGCACTGAAACTTGACTCGAGAAAGTGAATTGGTCGCAAGTAAGTTTCAGTAGCCCACACCTAGACTAACAATTGCGCTAGTTCGTCCTGCGACACATGCAATTCTACAAAACAACAAGAACATGTGACGCAATTTTTTGCCACGAGCATGTAAAATATCTTATTGTTTGAATGTCCTTTTGTAACTGGAATGAAAGTGGCATGTTGTCGTTGTTATGCCATGCGAGAAGTTGCTCTGTTGCCAACCATAGTAGCCATCTTACAATCATAATTGTGAAGACGCTGGCTATGCTTGGGAACGAAATTTTCGTTTTGGTTTTGTACCCGATTGCACCACCTAAGCAATTGTGAGACAAATTTGAAAAAAAAAAAAAGAAAGGTGCGCATTAGAATCGGAAAATACTCTAATAGGACGGTCCATTGTGAGCTACTACTGTCGCTTTCAAATCTTCCTGGAGCAAGCCAAAAACAGGTGATTTCAACAGGAGTATGAGGCGTGTTCAACATATTCACCATACCCTAAGCGCTGCCGAGACCCATTAGTACTTGCGGCCACCAATGGGGTAGGACAAGTGCGCGATGACCGGCCAAGCTCAAATTATCCGGCGAAGAATTTCAGGAACAAAATAACCAATGTTTGGTACCACAGAAATCTATAGGTGCCGGTCGTGGACCCTTGGACAAGATTGAATTAACCTAAGTCGAATTAACGAAAACGTACTTTATCTCTAGACAGATCCCGTCTTTATCTGATGTAGCAGCGAGGCCACCCCTTACTTGCGACCAATTCACTTTCTCGAGTCAAGTATCAGTGTTGAGTGGGGGAGCGCTCCAGAAAGCGATGTGCTAGTGTACCAGCGAGAAGCATACCCGTTGGTTAGCGCTAACTCGATTGTGTTTTATTTTGCCACAACAGTACACAAGGGCGCCGCACGCTTCGCACAAGACATGCTTGTACTACTCACCGGCTGTACAGATGTGGCAAGACGAGTGGGGAGCCCAGGCAATGCCGTTGACGCATGCCCGGTGATTGTTGAGCCGTGCCACGGGTGTGCACGGTACTCGCACGTCGAGGATTATCACCTGGGTAGGAAAGTGCAACAGTTGCAACACGCACCAGTCTGTGAAGCTGAATTAAATGCGACGGTGAACAACAGTTGCCTAATTGTACGGTAGTAGGCTGGATTACATATAAAGAAATGTGCAACGTAAAACTGTGACAATCTTTCTCACGAAAAAAATTTCAAAAATCTTTAAAAACATATCCTAACTTTGTGAACTAAGTTATCCCTTTAAGTCAGAACTAAAAAGTCAGTGTCAGATGGGACACTTTGCGAAAATATTGGGCCCAGCTAGAGTTAGATCAGTGCTCCAAGGTGTTGTATATTTCGAACTGCACACTTTTTTAGCTGAAATGACAATGAAAACTTTACTTTGCAGCTCTGTGACGGATGCTGCAGTTGTAACAGCAAGACCTTTACAAAATGACGGGATGTTGTCGTACTTTCCATTTCAAGCCAACTAGAATGCTTCGCCGTCGTATGCAAAATTCACTTGGGTTCTGATGATAGTAAAATATATCCCAAGCTCTCGAAGAAAAAATTGTGGCACCTGCACTGACAGTTTTGAAATGGCAGGTGATCAGAATCAGCCGGGCGCCATTTTGAAAGAGCTGGAGTACATTTTTATTGGGGACTTGGAGCAAAGTGCAGGAATGTGGCGGCAACAAAAATGAAGCTACTGAAAACCCGACTGTTGGACCAAAGTGGTGCCAAATCATAACTGCAACACCAACTTCAGTGTCGTCAATTCTTGCGCGGTTTGAAGGGCGAGTTCACCTATAACGAACTAGTGATACAATGACCATTTTTCGTGGAACTATCGAGTTCTTTATAAATGGGCTCGACTGTATTCGTTATATCCACACTCACTATATTGACATTCTGCTGTACAAATAATTTTAATACCCATAAACTTCCTTCAAGTGAGACTTTTCAGACTGATTTCAGATTGAGAATGTGCTTTAACATTCGGTGCACTGAGCTCAAGGATCTCATAGCAAGACCAGCGACATGGTCCAAAGGGGTTATGGTGCTCAGGTTTCGAGCACCAAGTTGTGGGTTTGATAACCACCTATGGCGGCTGCATTCCATAGGGGATGGGATACAAAAACAGATGCATATTCAGACTCAGGTGCGCGTCAATGAACCCTAGATAGTCACGATCAATCCAGGGTCCCTCACTAAGATTCTTCTATAGTACCGATGTTGCTTCGGGATAATAAACCACACAAACAAATCAATCAACCCCGTAAAAGAGGTCTAAGACTCAGAATGCAAGAACTTACATGGGCGACTACATTCCAACAGGTATGCAATCAATACAAAAGCCTCCATTAACTGAGAGTTCCACGAACAATAAAAAGCCTCCAGCAGTTCAGGCTTTTCTGCAACGTCCCATTATAGCATTTCTTGTAATGCAAGTGTGGTGCTAAAAGTAAGTCAACCAATTCACCTCGCAAGCATCCATGGCAAAAGTGGCCAGGTAGTTGGGATCCTGCTTGTTCCAGGCCAAACGCAGTAGGGGCTGGTGTTGTGGGTCTTCGTAGATGATAGTAGAATGCTCCAAGTGGCGCAGGTCGAACATTCGCACCGACCCGTCCGCGCCCACGCTGGCAAACATGTCGCGACCGCCGCCCGCTCGAGAGAATGCGATGTCGTACACCTCCTTGTCATGGGCAATCAGTTGTGTCTTGACGTGTCCTGACACAGCACCCCCACCTGCCATCGCACGGCCCACCACCTGGCCCGTCTACAGAAACAAAAGAAGTAAACAACAATCAGAGCGCTTCAATGTTATCAGTTGCACAACTTCCTGCAGACACTACGTTTGAAAACCCAGACACAGTGATTGGCAAACAGTGTGGAGGTCTGCTGAGTGCCTTGCCACCTAGAGACACCAAATCTAAACATAAGATGCCACTTAGCACAACAAAGTAAGATGTAGGCACGAGCTCTACGCAAATCTAAACATACTGCAACCAATCAACCCATTTACTGCATGTTCTCTTGTAAGGGCTGCACTTTTTTTTACACATTTGGGGCCGAATTTCGCGTGTATGGCCAATACACAAGCCAAAAAGCAAGTAAATTTGTACTACAGTGGAACCGCGTTGATACTATCTTCGCAGGAACCAGAAAATAAAACTTATCATACAAAAATCATATCATCCAAAGCAAGCCCCAAACAGTAAGAAAACAGGCTGACTTGGTGACAAACTCGCTAGCAAAGCTCCCCGTGGCGTCGAGTGATACCGCTGCTCATAACACGCGTGTCATGCGGAGCAGCCCCCCCCCCCATCACGACACCACACAAACCGAACCGCAGCAAACACACTTTTATTGAGCAACATTAAAACAGCTCGTCAGTTTTTGCTGAACTTTCTTTTTTTAAAAGTCCGTAAACAAGTTGTTACGAAAGATAACAAGATCCTTGACATAGGCTACGGAGGGCACGGCACCACTAGGCCAACAATTCCGAAACAAAGGAGCAGCGTGACACAACGAGCGATACGACTGGCGGACGAGGGCAGGCGCTTCATTCAGCCACGTGACCGCATGAAGATGTCGCCTGAAAAGGCAACCAAAACAAGCGTGGACAAAAGCCGACGTGAGCAGACGATACTACGGGCGCGAAAATAGCGGTCAGGTGGGTCCACATGAGCTTCCCGGGCTACGGCTACTCTGGAGGCGCGCGCTCTCTTCTTTCTTTAAAGAGCGAGCGCGCACCTCCAGGCCGGCCAGTGCTCGTGCGTACATCACTGAAGGGGACATTGCTTCGCTCGCGGCTCATTTGCCGCCTTGGCATGTGGCAATTAAAATCGGTCCAGGACCGATCCCTCCCACGGCACGAAAAACCTTCTTCGCGGCAGCTTTTGTGGCGCGCGTTTTTCCGCCACCGGCGCTCAGTGCACGTTTTTCCGATAGTGTCGCCAGCCTTTAACACGTTGTTCGTCGGTCGTTGGAATGTAATTTAATTTAGTACAGTTGAATATAAAGCTACGAGTTTCAAAAATACTAGTTTGAAGTCGTATCATCCAATTTCAGGTGAAAACGCAATTATATCAACCGCATGAAAATACACTGCTCCTATGGAACATTGGCCGGGAAATGAAAAAAAAAAAAATGTATCATCCCGAAAAACGTGTTACGCAGAATCGTATCAACGAGGTTCCACTGCATATGCTTTGAAAAACCGGCATGCTTGTCACTGTGTATGATGATCCTGGGAAGCCTTTATTTTAGCTTCGTTTGCTACCCCATTCATCATCACTGGCAAGTAACCGCAGAGCTGGAGCAACTGGAATCTGCTTCACTACTGTTACAAGATCAAGCAGCCCTTGGACACTGGCTCAGATGTCATGAAACAGCTTAAGTTGTGAAATGAAAAATTCTCAAGCTTTCAGGTGAAAAGTGAACAGAATATTGCAGGCAATTTTTCTTGCTATAAAATCGGGTACGCTATATATATCTAGTTCGTTTAGGTATATTATTGTAATGTCTACGTTAGCTTTCTACTTCACACAAATAGAAAGTGGCCGCCCATTTGATTCGGGGGCATGTTAGAATCGGGCAAACACAGGCAAATGTTTCTTCTATGTTTCTTCTGCGCTTTGTTTAATTCGACATGCCAAATAATTCGATAAATACGTCGGTCCCGTCAAGGTCGAACTATCAGAATTCGACTGTATTGCAGTGTTCCAAAAACACTTCCATTATGTAAAATTCATTCTTCAGTAGTATTATCCACAATTTTAGTGACTTTGGAGCAAGATTTAGCAAAAATTTAACAACTTTGTCTCAGTTCAGCGACAAGCTTGAAAAAATGTTGGCAACACAGACTGGCACATGGTCAGCAGCGAAGGCTTCACTTGATATTCAAGAACGAATACAGACTACAGTTAAACCTGCTTATAACGAACCTCCATATAACGAATTCCTGGATATAATGAAGTTTTTGTATTCCCCGCCGTGACTCCATAGAAGCACATGTATTTGAAACCTCTATGTAACGAAGTGGCAGCGGGAGACCCCATCGATATAACGAATTTTCCCTGCCCACAACCTAGATATTTCGCCCCAAATTTTGTCACTTTTGCGTGAGCAGCAACCGGAAGCACCTTCTACGCCGCGACGGAATGCGAAGCGGCGGCGTCGCGCTTGGCACGCTCGAATTCACGGTGCGAGAGCGAGCCCACGTGTGCGTACGTGTGCGAGGCGGGCCTGCATCCCTCGACACGGCGATCTTGCCGCCGCAGGCGTGACCTTTCCCCCTCTCTTCATTCAAACCTGACCCTGCCGCTTGCTGCAGCTGGCCCAGCCCGCCAAGTCGGCACTCTCCTTTTCCTGTTGATGTTGCCGAAGGAAAAAAAAAAAAAAATATTTTTTTTCAACGCGCTGGCTGCGTCACTCTCTGGTTACTGCGCAAGTCTCTACACTTCTCTTCACTAACTTGACACTAGGTGACACTATACGATGCTACGACACCATTGTGTCGCTCGCTCTACGTTTCAGACGCCTCGCGCTTGTGCGAAACGACACGCGTCCACGCGTCCAGTACCTGGTGTGACATTCGAAGGATGAGTGCTTCGACGAAGAAACGCGAGATATTGCAGGGTGTCTACCAAGTTGACATTTTCAGATTCCCTGAGTTTTCCAGGTTTTCCCTGAGTGATTTTGCTAAATTCCCTGAGTGAAACGGAACTTTCTTTTACATCAAGATGGGCTGACACCATGTTGCCTGATGCTGTCACTCTTTAGTAAGTATGTTAAAAAAAGTTGTCGCAGTTTCACCTGAAAGGCGAAGCATCAATTGCGATAGCAAATTTGTAGAGAGCTATACGGAGTAATGATATTAGCTTTATCAGCTGTATAAACTTGGACATGCAGCAGCACCGGCAACACGCAGAACTATTGTCGACGCCTTCGGCGCTTTGCCCGCGTTCGCTCAAAATGCGTGCGGCGTTGGTGACTGTTGCCGGAGCCTCTGATATAAATAGGCACTTGGTGCCGCAGCTAAACGTCGCCTCCCTTCCCTCCCCCTCCCCCCCCTGCCCCTCCCCCTCGGCCTCTCGCGCGTCGGAAGAAGGCGCGTTTGCTCTACATATATGGTGATTGTAAAGGAGGAAAGAGACGCTTACTTCTGCAGCCCTTAAGCGAGCACGGCGCAGAACGCGCGTTTGTTCTCCGCCGTGCGTTCACTCCCCGTGAAAGCGCGCGTCCCTCGCGCCCTTTCACTTGCACATACAGCGTTCGGCGCACGGCGACGATTTCATCTCCATTGACGTCATACGGAACCTCACGGCGACGGCTACGGCGACGGCAGAAATCTGCTTTTGAGTGTCCATATAATTGCTATCGCAATAAAAAATGCTAAGCATCAATTGCGATAGCAAATTAGTAGAGAGCTATACGGAGTAAGGATAGTAGTTTTATCAGCTGTATAAACTTAGACATGCAGCAGCACCAGCAATGCGTCGAACTGTTGTCGACGCCGTCGGCGTTTTGCCCGCGTTCGTACCGAACGCGCACGGCGCTGGTGACTGTTGCCTGTGCCTCTGGGGGCGGCTCGGAAGTTTTCGACGAGATCAGAACGGGACACTCGTCGAGCAGCGTCCGAAGTCTTTAACACCTTCTCGCCTCACCACATTTTTATATAAATACACATTTGGTGGCGCAGCTAAACGTCGCCTCCCCTCCCTCCCTCCATTGCCGCAACTTTCGTTCCCTTTCAATGAAATTACAGCTAATTTAGGGACGGGTGAATAGTGGATTTGAGGTTCGAAGCGAATAGTGATTTGGTCAAATAGTTTCGAATCGAATAGTTTGAACAGTATAAATCACATATTACAGCAAAACCTAGTTAATTCGAATTTCATGGGATTGAAAAAAAAATGTCCGAATTATCAGGGTATGCAGAAAACAATAAGCAAATGCTTACTACGTCCGCACGATTTTATTAGTATAATGTATTAGCAAATCCTTTCGCTATTTAGCACAAAAGCAGTGCGGAAGCTGCAATTCTCGTCATCTCGTGACTGATTGGCTCTCGCAGCGGCGATCGAGGCCTCGCGACTTCCTTCGCAGCACGGCTGCGGCGCGCGCCATCATTTGCGACACGCTTTGCACTACCGCGGGCACATCCCGATAATTTTTTCGCCAGTAAGCTCAACGCCAACGGATCGCACGTCCATCGTGATGTAGCCGGTGCGCTTCATCCTCGACAGCTTTGACCCGAGTCAAACCGAAACAACTGCTTGTCGCAACCGCGGCCGCTATCGACACGATTACGAACGGCGACTTTGCGGTGCTTACTTAAGGGTATGGCCACGATAGAGGCAAAAACGCCCGCGTCATGCCGCGAGCGGCAACGCATCATGACGAGCGCGGGAAAAGCGGCAGGAATCGGGGGTTTTACAAAAGGCTTGCCGAGGGTGCCGAGAGCGACGAGGGTGACGTCACGGAGCCAATGGCAACCGGACCTCCGCCGCTCCGCGCCGGGTTATCAATCGACGATTGTCGTCTCTCGCGGTTCTATAGAGGGATTTCTGGACGCTGTCCCATCGTACCCTTTTCGCTCACGGTGATTCCGCGTTCCGAGAGCGCGCGAGATCATATCGCGCTGCCGCGCGGCGAGACGCGATTGCCACGGTGGACTTCGCGGCAAGGCGCTGACGCGCGGCACCTTGCCGCTAGTGTGGCCGTACCCGGCGGACGCACGCACCGAGTCAGAACGAAACTACCGTTCACTGCAACAACTTCAGACGAAACGAAACTACCGTTCACTGCAACAACTTCAGACGAAATCGCGGTCGCTATCTGTGCGATCATGGATGGCCACTACGCAGCTCTTTAGGCACGCGGCCGACGTGCGTATTGAGTCAAAACGAAACTAAACGAAACCGCTGCGAAAGAAACCGCGGCAGCTATCGACGCGATGATGGGTGGCGACTATGAAATCCCGCGGCCAACGCGTTGTTATGCGCAACGGTAAACGCAATAAAGGCACAAATAGGCACGAAGCGTTCCGTCGTTGCTGTCATTCACGTACGATTTCCGCTGCTGACTATAGCTGTGCGGACTCCGCCGCTTCGTTTCGGTTGTGCGCTAGCGCCGTTTCTGCTCTTCGGCGTCGCACATTTCAGGCTCTTTAATGCAAAAACATATAGCCTTCGAGATTTATGGTTGATGTATGGCAGCCATGACGTGAAGCATAGCCTCCGAGATGTGCACCGACCGTCCGTGACTTTTGGCTGCCTACTCGGGACCGCTGAATAATTCGAAAATATTGAATCCATGAATTCTAATCGAAGCGAATAACGAACATAGAATTATTCAATGAAATATTCGTCAATACCCTATATTCGCCCATCCCTACAGTAATTTTCCCTGATAGAGGCACAAATTCTCTGAGTTTTCCCTGAGTTTTTCCAGAATATTCAAAATCCCTGAGAATTCCCTGTTTTCCCGGTTTTCCCGGTTGGTAGACACCCTGTATTGACCTTGTCTGCAGTTCGCTTTGAAGATAAGCCCGTGCGGGCGCACACTTTTTCCACATCGCAGATCGCTTTCAAGATACGATGGCCGCCGCTGAAGTAAACGCTTCCCTTTCTCGCCTCCCCCGCCGTGCCTAGCGCGAAAGCGCGCTTTCGACCCCCTCCCCCCTTTCTCCCTTGCGTGCACGAGATTGAGTCAGCTGACCTCCGCAAGCTTTCACTCGCACACACAGCGTACAGCGCGTGCCGACGATGTTGCCGTGTTTGGTTGCCGTGTTTGGACTTTACATGGAACCTCAAAGCGACGTCCACGGGGACGGCACAAATGCGCTTTGCAATAAAATGTGCTTCTGCGCGGTTACTACTCCGATGGCGACAGCGAATTCGCACCCCCTACCAGCAGCTTCTCCACATTACCGGGAACTTAACTCGAAGGCCATGCTTTTGTGCGCGGCAATCGGCAGAAAATACGGCGTGGTGGCCATGTTGTAAGTTCACTATGGCTGGCGACTGTCGTTCGGGCGTCCCAACTCGAGAATCGAACGTCTGCGCACGAGATTTTGCCGATTTTGTGCGTGTGCGTGTAGACCAAGAAAAATAGTACGCACTAACCGTTTGGTGGGCAATGAGCGACTACGGCTTAAGCAGTCAGCCAATACATGGGGTTCAATTGGGGCTGGGTGGGGGAATCTTCGCGACTACGTATTAACGAGATTTGACTGTACTATCCTTACTTCGTATAGCTGTCTGCTAATTTGCTGTCGCAATCGCAAAGACCTTCGCCTTTGGGCAAAACTGGGACTTTTTTGTTCATCACAACTTTAGTGTATTGGGGGTAAATCTTGAGCGACAGCACATACGGTAAGCGTTTCCTTTTCCAATTTTCGTGCCGAACCTGCATATAACGAAATCCTTTTTATAATGAAGTTTTTCGGGAATTTGTCAATTTCGTTATATCCAGGTTTAACTGTAGTAATTTTCTAGGGCAATGGAACAGGAAGTGGGGATGCAATTGAAGTCTCGAAGGCCCTGCTGTTATACTTATGCCAGTAAAGACTGACAGACATTTTTTTGTCAGTCATCCTAATTGTTTGTTTATTTATAGTTCTTTCCTTCTTTTTTATTTCTTATTCAGTTACATCTCATCTCAAGAAGCAAGCCCTGCATATAGCTGGGTTGACAATCTTAGGCTTCATTGAACTCTTTCTCATGAATGACGGTGTCAAAAAGACACCCAAGCACATACTCTGCCAAGGCCTTGGTGAAGTTGCGAAACTATCCATGGACCAAACTACAATGCTGACGGTGGCATTACCTCAAGGCCCCAGATGGTGCAGGTGGTGTCTATGCTGGACGTGCCGAGCAGGTTGGGGTCCACCTCGTTCCAGTCGAAGGAGGTCAGAGGTGCGCAGAAGTCAGAGTTCTTGTTGTTGTTCAGCAGGCACTCCAGACGCGTCTCCTCACCCGCACGCCACACCCGCAGGTAGTCTCCACTCGTTGCCAGCAAGTCGGGAAACACACCCTGGACGAATCAGAGAAGACAAGGAAGGAAAAGTTCAAAGAGTTGTCTGGTCTTTAAATCAAAGTAAAAACATTCAATCATGTCAGAGTTGCATCCTCTACTAGGTACAATTGTCATAAGCTGGGTTCGCCATGTGTAAGCCCATTTCCACAGTATGAATTGCGAGTGTATAACTGAGATTATATTGTACTGTCTTAAAGGGATACGGACACAAAAGTTGGCGGGTGGTTTTTTGCGTCGAAACAAAAGTTGAATTGTTGAAAATGACGAATACAACAAGCTTCTTTGAAAAAATAACGAGAAACATCTTTTTTTTTTTGCGATTTTCTGTTGCACCTTGCCTCCAAGCGGCCGCCGGCAGAAGCTGAAATTTGACGTCATAACACCCATCGGCGCGCGCGTGCGGCCAAGGTCGGCCACAGCTGTCGCAGTGTTTCTGGGGGTGTTGGTCCTTTACAGTGTTTGTTTAACCCCTTTCGGCGATCTTCGCACGCGGTCCGTCTGAAACATTATCCCCGTCGGTGCTCCACGCAGGTGGTACGTCTTACATGAGCCTTCCCGCGGTCGTCGCTTGGTATTGACACGTTCGTCGCGGCGGAAAGAAATGCCCAGACATTGCTGTTATAACAGCATCGTCGGTCGTGACACGCCTGTTGCACACGTTTCCCAGAGACGAGAAGGTACGTAAACTTTGGATACATGCCTGTCAGCCATTACACGCAGCCTGGAGACCTCTAAAAGATTACTTCATCTGCGCGGACAACTTCGTCGACGATGATCATGTGACCAGCCCGGCTGTGCTGAAAAGCCTCGGCATGCCGCTCAAAAGGCAACGCCTAAAGCCTGACGCTGTGCCATCGGTCTTCTCACGAAAACGCAAGAGAGAAATGATCAGCGGCGCGTTTGAAAAGAGGAGGCGAAAAGATGCCGGTACTGTTTTCGTTTATTTGCAGCCTTCTTTAGCAGTGTGAGGGCGAGGCTGGGGTCAGATGCCCGAGGCTGGGCACGAAGGCAGTAATGTCCTTAAAAAATGTTGGCAAAGCATAGTAAAACAATACAAGGCTATTGCGCGCGAGCGCAACTCACGAGATGAGTCCTACATGGCAGCGGGGCAGACACACACACAGCTCTGCTTCTCCGCAGGTTAAAAGCAGGAAAAACTGGGGAGAACGCCAGACAGGTGCTGCCATCTGTCGGGCGGCTGGTGAAGTGGACGTGACAGTCTCGAAGGTACAGATACCTCACAGCAGTTGCTCACGCCAATGGCATAAACTACTATTCAGTCATCCATGCAGTGCTGAAGTACCCCGCAGTTGCCTCGCCTGCGTGCGCTCTTGAAAAAGCAAGATTACAGATGAAACGAGAAATAATTCTTGCACAAGTGTCTGGTGCAGAGCGAAATCTTGCGCTACGGTTCGTGAAAACCTGACCGGCACTTCCACGGTCGCCTGCTCTGTCGCTTGATGCGGAAGGCTCGTAACCGTAAGCAGTAATATTTCTTGCCAAGTTGGAATGGTCCTCGTCTTCAGACGTGTACTCATCGCTGGTAGAGGCACCAGAACTCGAATCCATGCTCGCGATGGCGGCGGCGGCGCGCTTCGAATGACAACGGCCGGCCGGCTGGCTATCCGACGAGGGTGTCGTGACGCCACGCCTTCCAACTCCCGCGGGTCGGGTGGCGAGGCGCGCACTCACAGAAACGCCAAAAATAAAGCCATCGGCTCAAAAATGAGCTAAGTGCCTACTTCTTTTCGGTGTAATCATACACTGACGATTCATTTTCAGCATTTTTGTAAAATTTTCAGATTTTGTGTCCGTATCCCTTTAAGGGCTATGCAAAAGTGAAAAGTACTTCTGCAAACATAAGCTTTTCCTTGCACTCCCATTCGGTGAGTGCGGCTAATATTCTGAGAAGTACTCGCGAAAGAGCATTCAGTGATGTGCCTCAAAAAGTGCCACATCAGGTTAGCATTATTTCCTTTTTCTTGAAGTAGCAACATTCAAAAATGAAAAGCAATGAAGTTAAGTTAGATAAAGTAGCTCAAGTCTGTCAGCCAGACCCAGCTTACCTTAGTGTCAGGAATCCACATTATTTTTGTTGTCGGGTATGGATGATCGAAGGTGCTCTTGGCCAGGAACTCGGAAGTGTCTTCGTCCAAGGACACCAGTTGCACCTACAAACAGGTAAAACACAGTCAGTCAACGCACCATGCAGTCCTTGCTATACTACTATTTTCCTGAAGAGTTCCTCAACGACCTGAAAAAAAAAAGTCATTGTTGGAATAGTTAACCTCTGGTAATCGCCTCACTTACCAAGCCGCTGTTCTCAATTCAATTTTATTCACAACACACATACAAAGTTGTGTTGAAGGCTCCCCTGGCAAAAAAGCTGTAAGCATACAGCTTGATGGAGGCCAAGGGGGCCAATAATAATCGACACACAATAGAAGAGATCTAGCACTTGCTACTTCTTTGAAGAAGTTTAATGACCAATCCCAGCTTGGCGTAATAGACACAGTGATACACAAATTGGGCCTTTCTTTGGCGCCCCAATTAATCATTAGGTTAGAATTTAAAATTAAACTGTAGAACTGAATTGGCACAATTCTGGAACAAGGTTACAATACTTTGGTTTTCATACAGCCTAGTTGTACCACATCCTGAAAGTAGCCAGTTCAACATGGTCCAACTGCCAGACCTGCCCTCTATCGTGAGAATCCCACTGCCCAAAGGTGATGAATATCACATCATGCTGGGCTGGTTGGTGATATTCATAATGAAACTTGTTCAGCAAGGACAAGACAATATGAATTAAGACAACAGCGCACTCCAGTTGATGATGTATGCTGTCCAGGGGTAAACTTTGTGCTTGTACTACCCTTGCGACTCCTGCCAGTGGTTGCAGCCTCCCACTGCATGCGTCACTTTCTCTGTTAGCTCTCTCTCTCTCCTGTCTAGCACATCATACAAAATGCAAATAAACCTGTTATTGTTGCCTTTCCTCCTGCTCAAGCTCTGCCTCCAGTGCCGTGGTAGCTTCTTCAGCAACCAAGACACAAAGCGCAGAAGATGGTGCAAGTTGCAAGTCTTCTGGAAGAATATGCTTCCAGCTGGACTAATGCTGTAACTCCATATCTAACAGTTCAGAAATTATTTTCTTAACTGGCATAAGAAGGTAACAAAAGACTCCTGAAATACAAGAAAGCATTTTATTATTGCCGACTTTCATATAGAAACCTAGCTATCTGTCATATGTTGACTAATGTTTCCATCTGATAAGTTGAAGGGCTATGAGAGATGCCGTAGTAGAGAGCTCCAGATTAACTTTGACTACCTGGGATTCTTTAAGATGCACTCAAGCCTAAAGGCCAAATTATTGCCGACTTTCATATAGAACCTAGCTATCTGTCATATGTTGACTAATGTTTCCGCCTGATAAGTTAAAGGGCTATGAGAAATGCTGTAGTAGAGAGCTCCAGATTAACTTTGACCACCTGGGATTCTTTAACGTGCACTTAAGTTAGCCAAATTACACATTGTTTGCCGACGTGCAAAAACTTGCTCGCGTGCACCTTGCATTTGCCGCACTTCGCAAAGAATGTCGGTCTGGACCTACAAGACACGCGTCTCGGCTCACTATTTTTGCCTTCGTAGACATTGTTTCATATTTTTGTGAGGCAGCCAGAGCACTGATATTTGTCTGGAGAAGACAGCTATGCTCGTGCCATGCTTCAACACATACGACCTGTCGTGAACCATCTGCATGTGCGTGAGGCCCGCCGGCTCAGGTAGGTGTAGTTTGGCCTTAAGTACCTGAGCATTCTTGTTTTCTGCCCCCATGTGGCCACCGCAGCCAAAATCAAACGCATGGCCATTGCGCCATCGTGGCAGGTCATAAAGCAGATGTCATACTAAAGTTTGGGCAAAAACACCAAAAGGACCAGACTGGAGCAAAGACAAACACAGGACACCACACACGCTTTTGTATGTTCAACCAACCAACTCACTCTCTCAAATTTTTCAGACATCATGTGTTTTTCAAGTGAAGCTTGTATTGGCTCACAAGTTTCGGTGGCGTTGTCGTGGTCATGGAAAAAAAAAAAACACCTGCTCCCAGAGTAGAGCTGCTGTTCCAGCTGTGCCGGCACCGGATCACGTGACGCGCGCGGCCAATCGGGATCTTTGGTGTGTTGCGAGGAGGCAAAGAGAAGGAAAGGGGGTTGGCATGCGCTCCACTGGGCTTCCCTTGCCTCAGATCAGTCTCGACAACTGGTTGGGAAGGCCGTGCGTGGTACGTTTCACTGAGGAGCAGGCTGCGTTTGAGCAACGACGCCACGAACTCGCTCAGGAAAGGGCTTATGGCGACGTTCCGATTCTAGCGTTAGGGCCTCCGAAGCCCAGGCGAAACGTCAACGAAGAGCCACGGACCCCGAGTTGCGGAAGCGTGACGTTGAGGCCAAACGTCAGCATTGTCTTGCCCTCCAGGAACCCGACAATGGTGGTGCACGCCTTGGCAACGCTAGCGCCAACTTCCGCTGTGCAACGGCCATGTTTCAACGCGAGTTTTTCGACCAGAACTTTGAAGCCAGCTGCAGTGCGTGTGACCGGTTGTGGTTAGAGTACAATGTGGTACTCGTCAGTGCAATTTGTTCCGAGGAACCCCGAAGAAACACACGACAAGCTTTGCTTACCCCCATTTTCCGGTAGGGGAAGGGTTGGTTATTTTTTAGTTCACCACTTTGTTTGCAACAGCTGTAAAGAAGACAGCTGAAAAAGCGAGTATGGTGCCAGCTTGCCTTGTTGTTGTACTCCTCGATGAAACTCCCGAGGGCAAGCCGGAAGCGCCGGTCAGGCCGCACGCTCCAGTTCATGCTGTACACCGTCCAGGGGGCCTCGTACTTGTAGATCTCTTTGCGCTTGGCACCCCCGGCGGCTGCCGCGGCTGATACTGCGTGCACCGCCATCTTGGCTCTTTCTCTAGGTCAGTGGGCACCTGCAATACTCCTGGAGAGATAGTGGAAGTGTTTTCTCAGTAAGTGTCTTGTTTTAGCAGTTTCATGACCAGATTGAGCTTAAAGGCCAAATGCAATGAAATGCATGTGGCCACAATTCATAAACTATTTCAATCAAACATGGCAATCCTTGTCTACAATTCCCTTCACACAAACATTCCCAAAATAATTTTTAATACTGAACAACTTGCTAATCATAATAAAACTCGATTTGCATAAGCTAACAACTTCTTATTACCTAAAATCCCCCCCCCAGAACTAATTATCATAAATTCACTTCTGCTAATCATAATAAAACTCGATTTGCATAAGCTAAGAACTTCTTATTACCTAAAATCCCCCCCCAGAACTAATTATCATAAATTCACTTCTGCGTTCACAGGGATGCCTTTCTGGAACTGTATTCCAACAGGACATAAAGCTGTCTCCTAGTATAGGGCAGCTTTAAAAAGCATTTATTCTCATATTTACTTAACTTGTGAATGCTGTGATGTAATTTAACATGTTCTGTTTGCTTCATTTATGTGTAAACCATCATATCTGTTTAACATTTTACCATATCTCAGTCCACTTGTTGCCTTGTGTCAGTATTTGTTAAAACTCTGCCTTTTGGCTACATTTCACTTCCCCTGATTTTTGTTTTTAATTCAGTACAAGATGTAACTCTGTACAGCGTTATGCCATGTTTTCAGTTTACTTGTTTTCTTGCATTAATACATGTTAACAATTCTACCTCTTTGTTGCATTTGCATTAACCTGAATTGTTTTGTTACTTTTTATTTGTTCAAAACGTAATTCTGTATACTATTATATAATGTTTCAATTTTGCTGTCGTGTGTAATTATTTCTAGACAACTTTACAACTTTGCTGCATTTTCGCTAACCTAATTTGTTTTGTTCTTATTAATTAGAACAGGAGGTCCCTTTACAGCCTTGAGCTTTGGGACCTCCTTCTGTATAACTTGTTACTGTGCTTTTATTTTCGTGAGTGAATAAATAAAATTCTTCTTCTTAAAATGCCACTTTGGCCTTAAATTGTTTATAAATGCGTAGTATGTATATTTTGAAGTAATGCCCGCAAGGCTGCAGGGCTAGTATTTGTTTTCTTGTTAACAGCCTTGAAATAGGACATAAGCAGACAATGCACACACTTGGAGGTAATGAAGTAAATTCCAGCACACTATCTCAGTTTCTCAGTGTGCTGTGGATGCCACCTAATCTCAGAGGTTGTGTTAAGGAGCTGTGTCAATTCTCAAGAATCTGGGTAGTGTGCCCTTTCTGGCAAGCATTAATGATGGCATTTTTTTTTTTTTTTTTTGCAGCATTGGTAGGAAAATGTTATTTTAAGAAGCTCTTTTTGTGATGTATCCACTTATATTTCAAAAGCAAGGTATTGCATGAAGGCTGTTCTATATTTATGCTACCTGAAACTAGGCTTTTTACGTGGTCTAAAATTTTGTTGTAGTTGGCCTTCAAGGGCCCACAGCATTTTGTGAACATCGATAGCAAGCTTGCCTATTCACTAGACAATTTTCCTATCAGAACATGAGCCAAATGCCTTTCCTGTACAGAAGGCCACAAAAGATTATGAGAAACTTGTTCCAACACAAATGTGAATTTTTGTTTGCTCTGTCAAGGCATACTGCTTCTAATCTAACACACAACTGTGTAAATTTCGAAAACTATTACAGATTGTAACTTCAGATGCAAGGCCATGTGTTCAGGCTTTGCGAGAACTGCTTTATAGTAAATTCTATGTCCTGTAAACTTCTGTGGCCAATTGTACAAGCATAAAAAGATGTGCAATTTAGCTTGGAGGATCACATAGCACCTTTCCTTCAACTTGAAATGTCCGTCACATAGTCAGTGGCTGGTTCTTACGGCTACGAAATGCTGCTGGCAGGAGCAAAAATATATGGCAGGAGCCACTATAGCAAGAACACTACTCCATCTTCATGAATCAGAACTTTCTGAATGGACTGTGCCAGTGGCTCTAAGCTGTGAATGAATAATAGCCAACTTGGATACCTTTGACAGTGGCAGTACAGTACAAAACACAATGAATGTTGAAATCATGTCCCATCACAATATTTAAACAAGCTATCATGTTTTGCTGCTACATCACTATCATAAAGCATGAATGCATTGAGACGTGTATGTGCGCCGGTAAAAGAAGAAGCGCTGCTACAAGTTTCGGACGACGATTACACGAGTTGTGGCTATTCATTACTGCGTCATATACTTAAACACACAAAGGAACAATCTAGGAACGCTCGCATCAGTTAGTTGTTCTAGCACATACTCCTGCCACAACAGCACACTCGACTTAGCAAATTTGAAAGCACCATCATTTGCATGAAATAAAATCATGTGCTGACAACATGTAACTCTGTCCTTGTAACTAAGTCATTAAAGGGGACCTGAACCACCCCTCAGGCTTGGTGAGAAGACCCAGTCCACGGAGAGCATACGCTGCTGTGAATATCTCAGCCAAATTTTGCAGTTGTGCGTGACGCGTAGATCTCGCAAGCGGAGTGCGAAGCTACCTTTCTCTCAAATGCCCTCTTTTCAACAGAAGCCTGCTCCTCACTCTTTTCTGGACTGCTTTCAAATTTTCATAATAATTACGTACTTCCGGAAGAAGCCGACCATAGTCTGCTCCCGCTCGGGCGCGGTCGCTCACGTGAGAATAAACTTTGACCACCCTGCTTATCAACGTCGTAGCCGTCGGGTCTCTCTAATTTCAACTAGTTTTGAACACTCAACTAACCTCAAACCAAGCGAAACTTAAGGTCGGACCACCAAGCACGCTTACCAGCACGTAGTCACTCCTGGCCGGTCAGGGTTAGATGCCTTGCCAGACTTCGCTTTGTAATGATCGAGCTATGGATAGTGCTTCAAAATGTGCAAGTTGAATTTGGCTACTATCTCTCAGTCAAACTGGTGCAGGACAAAGCCACACACAGTGCTATGCACCATGTAGCACTGCCAGACAGGAGCATATGAGCGCAAGCGTGCCCTTTAGCCCTGTTGTGCTCAAAACAAACACTGCAGTTGCATGTAGCTTGCGGCCTGCTACGTAGTATGGATAACGCGGCCACTGAAACGAATCCACTGGCTGAGCGCATTGTGGCTCGCTGAGGACAACCACATTTGGCATGTTTGGCGGTTCGTAGGCGCCAAAATCGGAAATAGTGGTGTCCAAAATCAAATTTGAACTGTGCGCCATGGTGACGTTCAGTAGGCGGAGAGTTGTGGGCCTACCCAGCTCTGCCGTAGCCTTTGCAGAGCAAATCATTGAAGAAAGAGCACCACAGTGAATGGTATGCTTGATTGCCAATAACTCTGCTTCTGCTGAATGCATTGAAGAAGTTGCTGCGGCAAGGTATTTCTGAAATGGTCTAATTTAACTTCATATGCATACCTCGACTTCGATAAAAAGTGGTTCAGGGCCCCTTTAAACAAAAGCTTCACTAGGTCCAATAGCTTAGTAAACTCTACAATCTTCATAGGCCCCAAGTGTCTAAGCACCCATGGCAACCCATTGCTTTTCAGATAAGCAAATTCTAGGTAAAAAAAAATTAACGATCAGCATTAACATTTCGGGACCTATGTAAAACTGAGATATTGTGTTATGACTGCCAGCTTGATGAGTCGATTCCACTAAGCAATAACGAAGCCATGAGTGCCATATCAACATGTAACGAATATATGCTTATAGCAAATATTAAATATAACGAAGATATATTCGTTCTTCTTTATAACAAGGTTAGAGTATAACTTTGCCTTGTAGCTGAAAATGCCACTAGTACTGCACCTAACTACTGTCATGTCAGCTGAAAATTTCGACAATCCGCTCCTCATGGATTAGCTCGTCACTGCATAACTTTCATGGATGCTCTTTCCTTCATTTCCAGACTTTACGCCATGCTAAAGTATCAGTATCATGTGATATGCTACATGGTGATCGCCAGTTCAGGTCGTTGAGGTCGGTTAATTACCACTTCGACTTATCAGTGCAAGCTCTAATATCGCGAAAAACATAAAGCTGACCACACCGTCCCGTAGGGCAACCTTGCAACGTGCAATGATGTTACCGCTTTACACGTCATTAGGAATGAACAATGTTTCAGCAAACTACGATCAGTCGAATTATGCTAAGGTAAAGAAAACACAGGTCTGATTACACTAAGCTGCGGCTAGGCGCAAAAGGCTGCGATAACTTGAAAGCCGCGTCCTGAAAGCATGCCAACTTTACGATATGCCCGTACGCCGAATGGTGTTTTTTAAAAGGACTGTTCGCAACAACTGTATGTGAGAAAGTCTACATTATGCCCACTGCGTTCAACGACTCTTCGAATGTCGATGATCGCAACGAAGTCGAATCGCGAAGACGGTTTCGTTCAGTGGTTCTCTGCAAGTGCGAGACTCGTTGCCAGCCAAACCGCGGAGTACCTACCGGCCAAACCTCACGTTTCGCCACCAAGTTCCGTGTTCAGCACGCCTTCGCTGGGCCAACGGATCACAGCAGCAGCTTGGCGGAACGAAAGAGCCGCAGGCGGGTGTCGACGTGTGCCGTGGTGCAGCGGGAAGACGCGTAGCGTACTTCAACAGGCGACCGGCGGTCGGCGACGGGGCTCATCGTAGGGGGGACGTGCCACGGCACTGCCTGGCAACACGGCGGTCGAACCCGGCGGCACAGACGACGAGAGATGCCGAGTCGCCATGGGCGACGCTACGCGCTCGCTGAGCACGGTCACGATCACAACGAAAGACACACATACACCAGTGATCCACGTTGCAGAATCACCCGCTCACTCCGCCACGTTGTCACAGCGTGCGCACCCCAAGCCACAAAACGAGGAGAAGCGACGAGTCAACGGCGGGTGGTGTAGTTGGTCGTCGGCACAACGGGCGCGAGCATTCGCCAGCGCTTTTCCCCGCAGCTGCCCGCGAACACTAAAGTGTAAATTTTAGTCTAGTGGGTCGAACGACAAGCGCGGAGCACGCTTTCGGATGTGGCGCACATCGAAAAATGCTGTGGCGGCGCTGCAATCGAAGTGGTATGATGAGCGCCGCCAAGAACTTCCAGCCGTCGACTACAGCTGCGCGTATTTTGAGCTTATATTTATGAATGCTGCGGTAATACAATATCTTTTACTGATATCTTTTACTGTCGGATTTGCCAATAAATGCCGGAAAAAACCTGCAGGAAAAGGACTGAATTTAGGAATTTGTCATGGCTGCAGCCATCACTTTCGCTTCTGTGAACTTTTAAAACTTATGTTTCTTTGAATCACTTTTCTAAATAAATCAATTTTTTTGTCAACGCAGTGTGCGTGTCTTCTCTGTCTTTGTGTCAAGTTACGCTGTTTAATGCTAATTATAACTAAAGGTGCATGGTTTAAGAAAGAAAGAACGCGACCGTAGCGCCAATTACCGGGGCTCTAGTACATTCTACCGGGACTGTCTACCGAGCGCTCGCAAAACTATTTGCCGAATTAACCATTACTAATTATTAGTTAAGTAAATAAAGGTTTGCTGTAGTTACGATTCTACTTATGTTACAAATTTAAATTACCTTCTAAAATGTATATTATTGTCCAAAATAAAAATTTGTTTAATAAAAAAGGTAAAGATGGCGCAACGATCGCTTGTTACCAAACACAAACTCTAAATATCTACACTATTTTAAGAGCTTTTTACAGCAAGTTGGCCAACTACAATTTTTGTAAACTCCTGACGTAATTTGCCACACCGCCCGTGAAAAGAACACACCCACTGTTTACACGGCGCGACGTCGCGGTGAGAGGGGGCTTGTCTGACAAAATTTTGTTGCTGTTCGGTGGTCAGTTTGCGCTGCGCTTGGGGGTGTAGACGCCGCGCTCGGTTATATATCCGCGACTAGTAAGCACCGTACGCGCGCCTTTGAAACATCATGGGAGTTATTCGAAACGGAGCCAACGGGAAGGACCCCTTCAACGGGACGGCGGCCAGTTACGATGTCCTTGACGGGTGAGTAGCGTCGCTGACCGCGCGGATACCTCTTGTCCCGCGGCGATCGCTTTGCTACAGCTGTTACTAAGGGCTCGCAGGGTGCGCGACTGGAAAGTGATTACGTCCTGAGGCACCTTCCTACCGCTTGCGACACATGCGCTCGTTTTCAGCCGATCGTTTACCTGCTAAGAAGGTAAAGGTCAGGGGAGCCTGACTGTGCAGAATGCAATTGGCGCACACTGAAGAAGCGTTAATCTACTAACATCGAATGTTTATTAAAGTCAGAAGGACTCTGCAGTGCAGTGAAGCTGTGAAGGTACTGCATCTGAGTTGCTGTACGTTCGTGTGATATATTTTCCGCTGCACTGCTGGTTTTATGATGTGTTGTCTAGGGAACATGTACTGGGGACGTATTCTCGAACGATCATATTCGGCGATATTATCACTTTTGCTGGACATAGTACACGGCGCGTCGTATGATTCAAGCGGTTTTGCTCAATCAGCCCAACCGGTTTTGCTCAACCAGCCAATCAGCGCGCGCTGCAACTGATATCCGAAAGTGACCGTCCGAGAATACGTCCCCCTGGTAACGACAGGGTTATTATTGGAATAAAAGTTTCCATCAGATTGGCTCACAAGAATACCAATTTTTCGGCCCTGGTTGCTGCTCAGTATTGCAAAGTTAATTATCACTGTTGCCGAGGGAGCGTCTAATGGAGATGACTGGGTTCTTCTGGAAAAAAAAAAAAAAAAAAAAGAATATCGGGGGGGGGGGGGGGGGGGGGGGGAACTGGCTCGCGCCATTGATTGTGCTAATTAGTAAGCACAGCTAAAGCAGAGACTGCACTACTCTAGAATCACTATTCACTGATTGGGTTGCTAAGTTTGTAGAATGGCTACTCTTTGTAACATATAGCTCTTGGTTGGGAACTCATAGCTGCTGTTTATGTATGCTGTCCTTCACTGTCTTGTATTTGTGTCGCATCTTTTAAACAAGGTGACTCGAGCATGTCCCCATAAGCAGGAGCCTTATTGCAACAGCTGCGTCGCAGTCCTGGCAATTGCATCACAATTATTGATTCAATAAGTAAAAGCATGTTGCGTACAGGCTTTGGGAGGGGGGGGGGGGGGGGCACTTTAAATGTACATACATCTGTCACTCCCTTCCAAAGGGTTTCCGAGATTTGGCTGCTTCTGATTGTCATAATATGTTCAACTTATCTTTTGTTTTTCTTTTATGCATAGAATGAACATACAAACAAACTAAACCCTATAAAGAATACTGGCAAGGAATACCTTTCATAATTTATTATACTTGTCTCCGCAATTGACATCGAGGAGATGGTTATGTCATGACGTCGGTGTGCAGTTGCTGGCTTTGCTTTTTAATGGCTGCGGTTTCCGCGCACAAGCACAGCTGTAGGAAATCCATGCAGTGCATTTTTATTTTCTTTGAACAACAAAATCATGCCTAGCCTTATTGCTACATGAGTCGGGAAAGTTTGCTCCTTGTTATGACGTTACGGTAAGGTCAATCACTCCAGGTGCAGCATTTCGAGACCAACTTTAGTGTGAAATTATAAGTATTTCCCAGTCTTTGTATTTGTATTCTCATCTATAGCTGGTCGTTATGGTTTCGCTATGTATAAAATTTGAATTTGTAAATTGTAACTAAAAGCTTAAGCAAGAGGTATCTAAATAC
This sequence comes from Dermacentor silvarum, assembly GCF_013339745.2. Classification (NCBI taxonomy): domain Eukaryota; kingdom Metazoa; phylum Arthropoda; class Arachnida; order Ixodida; family Ixodidae; genus Dermacentor; species Dermacentor silvarum. Next base: position 24,282,938 of record NC_051164.1, on the reverse strand, counting down.
TGGTGTTTCTTTCAGTTTCCTAACATCACTATCAACTCGGAAAATGAAGGCCGTCCGTGCACATTCCCAACTAGATTTAGCACTTGTTTGCATCAGTTCATTCAGCCAGGTCCACTAATTACAACTATTATGCAGTAGCGTACCCAGGATCTCTGCCAGGGGGGGGGGGGGGGGGTTTGATAGTTTGCCAATACCATCTAAATAGCACTAATTTCAATTTCTTCACGGGAAATTGACAAAAAATGCGCTTTTTGTGAGTGTGCAGACGATTGCGCGTCTTATATTTTAGTTGCAGTACTCAAATGCGCAAGGAAAGAAAAGGGGTTAAACAAAAGAGGGGGGTTAAGTCGGCCTCAGGGGGGGGTTACAACCCCCGAACCCCCCCCCCCCCCCCCCCGTCGGTGCGCCACTGCTATTATGCTTACATTATCAGCCATTTTACAATATTTGGTAGGGTGTGAGATGATGATATAAAGATGGGGGACGACGTAAAGGCACTGTTTTGTGCCAGAAGCCAGTTTCTCATAACAAGCTCACAAATTTCACCCTGTAGTAGCCAGTTTTGTAAAAGTGATGTTGGATGTTCTAGCCACACATACAGACACAATTCGGTGCAGCTGAAATATTTTCAGCTGAGAAAGCCTATGTGGTACAAGGCTCAGCCAATAAAACACGGTACTCGGGGTTCGTACACCTCCTTGAAGTCCTTGAAAACCCATGAATCCTATGAAGTTGAGAAAAGAGATTCAAGGTCCCTTAAAACTCCTTGAAAGTAAATTTCTTTGAAAGCTATGGCTTCTGAATGTTCAGAGTAACAAACTCGGCATTGGTGCTATGCCATGGAGACTGTCTATCCGGAAAGAATCTTATATTTTCTATTTTGAGAGTTTTGCTACGCGATTGCTGTCTGGCTCCTCCACAGCCACTGATTACAGGCTTGTTTAAATCGCAGTTGCCATCGTGGTGCTAGAAAAGCCGAGATCAGTGACCCAGCCATACAGCCATACTACCATTTTTGTTTGTTTACACTGCAGCCATTATGGCTCCATCTTTGAGGCCAGGGATGTTCGCAGGCACTCACTTTCGACGATACTTTCACTTTCCAGAGATTTTGCAACACTATTGCTGGACGTGTCAGCATCTATAGGCAGCAGCATTCTTGGCTCAATGACAAGTCATGACCGGTCTAGAGTGTGTGTCTGGTATTTAAATACCAGATGCACGCTCCAGACTTGGCCATGCGATGCCGCAGTACAGTGCCAGGAACACAGTCACCTGTAGACGCCGGCGCTTCGGCGCTAGTCTCGCAAAAGTGAAAGTATCAATCTTAAAGTGATTGCCTGTGAATTCTGCCTCTGCGCTCTAGAAATGCATGGACGAAAGTAAGTTCCAGCCATTTGGCCTTAATGTGACGAGTATCCTTGCATGAAGCCACGAACACTACTAATCTTCATCGAGTGAAGTGTGTGATGTTCCACAATGCGAGTGACATCGTTGAAATGGGAAAGTCGACCTTGAAAATCCAGGTGAAGAGTTTGAAGCATGTGTCTAGTTGTGGCCGCTTAGCTGTAAAGAATTGCGGCTAGGAAGAAGGAGATTTGAATGTTTTTAGTTTATGTGTATGACCAAAGTTTGTTTCAACCTCCTTGAATTTTTGGCCTCCAGCAACCTGGATATCCTTGGATTGTCCTTGGAAGTTTGCATTCAATATTCTGTACGAACCCCGAGTATTGTCAGCTTGCATTAACTCGAACTTTAGGATATCTGAGATCTTCATTTGAGATATGCAAAGTGTGAATTATCCTATGCTGAATAAACCGGGGGCCAAAGTAGCATTGTGAGACTTCATGTGAACAACTCTATACAGGTGACAATGTGTGCACACAGTGTGTACAATATAATGTGGAAGTGTCTCTTCACATGCACATCCTGAGCCATGAATGAACATTGTAAGCAGCGTGCAAGGACTAAAGAAGCAACACAGGACGAATGCTGTCTATAAACTGAAGGTTTATTCAGAAAAACATGTTAAAATGTGATAGCCTTGATATATAATACTTAAAAGTCTCATGAACAACAAAATCATGATGCCAATAATAAAAGCTATTCCCACAATAGCAATACCAACCAATAACAATACTTAATCGCTATGTTAACGTTTGTTTAAGAGAACATGCTAATTCTCTAAAAAATGTACCAGGTTCTCGTTTTTCACGTCATTGTCGCCAGTGTGGTTGCATGCTGTCCTTTGTCAGCAAAACTGCGATTGTTAGGCATCACGATCAGCGCATGCATGAAATAGCTGAAGCCATTCCAATTGTCAAACTAGAAGGCATCTGCCAGGCATTGGTATTGCTCTAACAAGAAAAAAAAAATGCTATTGTTGATACTCATGATTATATTGTTTGTGTGACCTTAAGCACAATATTTGTGCGCTGCTTACAGTGGATCATTTCTAACTTACCCGATTCACCATCATTCTGCGAATGAACAGCTGTGTGGGTAATGCTTGTCAACGTGCACAGCAATCTGAATATCATGTGTGAGCACGTCTCAACTCCAACAGTTGTTCGAAGCAGAATTTTGATTTCGGCCCATATAGCTTTTACAAAAATGGGCAGTTAAAAAAAAAAGTGGAGCATGAATTTTGTAGCCATTCACTGAAGACAGATATTGCAGTTTTATAAACTGCATCTGTTGATGAACAGATGCAGTTGCATTATTAGTTTCCCTAATAATGCGACCGAAATTAAGCAATATTTAGAGTTCTGGTCCTACTTTTCCCCATTTTTGCGGGAAGGTACGAAAGCTACGAAGCTGCGGTTTAAAACTAATAAAGGTACATGAATGAAATTTTGCGTCCTAAATGGAAATTCTTTGAACTCTAATTTATCAAAAATTTAGCTTCCTTGAGCGTGTAGTTGCTGGGCTGTTTACAACAGAAGTTGCGATATTTGGCAATCTTCAAAAGCAAATTATCCAAAAAGTGAAAATTCAACATTATTTTGCTGCGTCTAGGAAATAGATAAATATGTCCTAAAGCTACAGAGCAAGCAGCAATGCAGTAAATGCGGTAGTTTCTTCTAAATATGGTCACAGCTGAGACACAGTTTGCATAAACCATGTGGTATCTCATCCTTGTCCTTGAACATTTATTTCTAAGTAACAATAATCCATTTCTTTATATTATATATAGTTGGAATCTACAAGAAATAAGCTTTTTTATGTTATATACGACAACCTTATATCCTAAGTAGAAGAGCCACCACAGTTGCTCCAAAAGTACTGAAAACGGGGGGGGGGGGCTCGGTGCCGCCAGAGTGGGACCGCCACCTTAAGGTAAGCAGGTAGCGCACATGCAACAAAGGGTCATCCCACTTGTCTGTTTGCTGCCTGATGTTCGAAGCACGTGTTACACTGAATGGACAGCGCTGATGTGTGCGAAAGTAAGACTCAAGTGGGGACCACATTCTTATCATTAGCTGAAGAGTGGAGTTGGCAGGGGGATACCGTCCACTGCTGCTGTGTGCTTGAAGCTCTTAGCAGTCAGCATCCAGATAAAGCAATGCAACTCTGAGGTTTCTGTTTCCTTGTTTACATATCATGTTGGCCTCCGCCCACCCAGTACTTGCGAACTGATAGGAACGCTTGTATCACGCAAGTTTTAGCTCGAAACATAAACAACTTTTTCTTTGTTTCTTTTTTCAACAAATGCTGTAGCAATATTTGCTCTCATGAAGAACGACCATAGGAGAACTGGCTGTGACTTTTTCTGTGTCTCTGCATAAATTCTGCATTCGAGTCCTGTATTAAAGTAATTTCTTGTCAGCTTTGCATTTCTGTTTCTGAGCTGATGAGTTGATGGATCATGTGGCTGTTTGACTGCCATGTCGGGGCGGAGCTGTTTGTTTCAGATAACTGCCTTCACCTTGCACATTGCAAAAATGATTTATCTTGTTACAATCAATGTCAGCATTCGATTTGTGCATGAATCTTTTTTTTCTTTTTTTTTAACTGGCATTTCTGTTTCTCAATTAAGGTTTTTTTGCTTCAGATGGCTGTCTTCACCTTTTGAGTTTTTTTTGTAAAAGTTATTTCTCAGTCCTTTCATAACTAAAGTTGAGAAGTCGCCACATTACTCACTGGCTGTAGCAAGCTGCTTAGCATGCGGCCATCATTTTGATAAGGGCAGAAAGCAAAAACGACTGTATTGTATGTATTGGCTGTATTGTCTTTCGATGCATGTCAAACAACCCCTAGTGGTCGAATTCAGCTGCAGCACTCAAGGACGGAGTTCTTTGTTGTGAACTTGTAGCTTTAGGGTATTGAAGGAAATATTAAGTAAAGCCAAAGTGACAGATTAGCTCTAAGATTTACAGAGTGTTACTTACTGAGAACAAACATTTTGTAAGCAGAGAATAGTAACAAAAAAGAACAGTGCTTATTAGGTCATATTTTAATGGGAAAGAAAATAAAGTTTAGCTCCTTTCTTTATACTTTCCCACATAAGAACTTTGTTGTACTGGCAGTTTTAGTTTCTACTCATTCTGTTTCATTCTAGGCATTGTCTATCGACATAATGTGCATAGATGGCGCTTGCATACCGGTGTATGTAAGCCTGCCTATGCCAATAAACTCTTGCTGTTAGTCTGAGTCCACTTCAGCTTTCTCCTGTTTGTTTGGTTCAATTATCCTACAATGTCGCAGAACTCACCGCTGCTGTTATTTCTCGCTGCTCTGTAAGCACTTTCTGTGTGTGTGTGGAGCCCTCTATACGCAGGCCTGCAACTCGCTTCACACAGTGGTGCCCTTCAGTGTATGACCTCTGAGATTGTTGGGGCCTCTACATAGGGCGACCCTGTTTCTTGCAGAGAATTCGAATTGTTCTAGAATTGTCTGTCTTTTTCACTTGCTATTTACTCCGCAAGTGGTGATCTCCTTGCATAAAACAAATGTCGCAGAGTGTTTAAAGGGAAGTAATTTAAGACTGATTCAAATTCTGCCGTTCGACCTTTAGTACGTTAGTGTGACGTCACTGAGTTCAAAGCATCTTCTCATATTTCTGTGCGTTTTGTCATAGTTCTTGAAGTTTTCCAAGTTGAGTCATTGGTTCTTTTACAATGCAATTTAGTCCTTTACCGAGACCCCAAGTAGACACTGTTGAAATCTAGGACGTCACAGCAAGCAGATTGCAGAAGCGTCAGACTGGTGTTAGCATATGGCTTTAGCTTTTCCATCTTTTCTGGATTACTGAGCTTCTTCTTATCGTAAGGATAGCTGCTTCGCTTTTACAGGACCATAATTTACTATAAAACCCAATATTCGTCTTTTATGTCATGTGCCTTTAAAAAAACAACCAGTCAGTCAACCTTCGAGATTACCATGTTGTGCCTCTTGTGAACCTTCCTTCCGCCATGACCGGGTGTGATGGCTGTTGCCAATGACAATTGTGTTGAAAAACCTTCCTGCAGGTTTAATAGCCATGATGAAGGCGAGGAGCCCGTGCAACTGGTTGTCCACGTTCACCACTCATCACTTCTGGAGCCGCGACGGCGCGCCGCGCGCCGGTCAATGCCCGCCTGTGGCGACGTCTTAGGGCTGAGCTCTCGCGGGAAGCACCGTTCTACAAGAAAAGTACGGCGCCTCGACAACGGTATGCTCAATTCAGAAAGTGGTTTGCAGTGCTGCTGTGTAACCATTGTCAAAGCTGTCTTGTCAAATCGTGCAGTTTTGTGCAAAAAATACTAGGGGGAACTCTGGCTATATAGTGTGCTATGGAAGCTTCAAACATGGTGCTTCAGCCAGCTTGGGAATGATGGGCAGCACTAGATGGATTTGCCTAAACTTTGACCTTTTGGCTTCAAACAGCTTTGTGATCTTGCAAGTTGATCATGTTTAACAAAATATTGCATTATAAACGCTACAATTCGCAATGATTGGGCATGTGGGCGGAGACACTGCGTTTGAAAATGTGAGTGCTTGGAAACTTGGGAAAAGTATAGCATAATAAATAATGTCGCAAGAACGTTTGAAGCCACAGGGAAGAATTAGACAAATCCAAGTAAGGGCCATCATTTCCATGCTAGCTGAACGATTGCAGCACCAGAGTGCCCTCTAGTAATTTTTGTAGCAATCTCTATGGGTCAAATCACCTTCTACCCTACACAAACTGTACCCTGTTTAAGTAGTTCCGTGCAGCAGAGCCAAGGCTGCGCGACCCGCGAGCGCAGATCCTTGCTCAGCGAGATGTAGTGCTACAGTTTAAAACCCGTTGGGGACGACTAAATAGCCTTCACGAGTGGTTTTGTTGGCAGGTGTTAACTTGGAAGCCTCTCTGCAGGTCACCAGGCAAGTTTATTGCGCGATTTTGTTTCGTTCTTTAATAAAATATTTATTGAGGCTCTGTGATACTGAAAATAGAGTTCTTCACTTGTTTGAATTAAAATGGGCAGAGAACAAAAAAATTGATGCAACGCTGCCATACAGACAATAATTTGCATTTAGAAAGTACAAACAATTAATTGATTTGACATTGGCTTAATTCGTATATGTAGGGCACACCCACAAAACCATGGAGGGCTGTCTCCTGTGTAGTGCTTCGTCGTTCGCAAAAATGGCATCTGCAGACTTGCTTGTGTGGCATCATTCTAAGCTGCTCTCTTACACGAAAGGAGCGAATAAGTTGGCATTGGAAATGCTTGGAACAGTGTGGAAGGAGTGCGGTAACGTGCAAGAATTCTAATTAAGAAAACGGCTGCACTTAGAATGTCAGCGAGCGCACTGTGTAAAAGTGGATGTTACAAGAGGAATCAAGAGATCGTACAATCGTCCCGTGCGACACGCTGGCTGAGTTCTCCTTCTGAACCCTCCTCTTCCACCACCTGTGCAACCCTCCTTCTCCTCTCTATCTCAAGATATCATGAAAACGCAGGCCTTTCTGGTGTCGGGGAAAATACGGAACAAATTCTTTAGCACTGCTACCACAAAAGCTGATCTCGCTGCACAGTTGTAGTCTTGGTGGTCGCTGCCGCCCCCTGCGCTTCAGCGCTCGCCGCTGGCAGACAACAGTGCACGGAAGGTCACCTTTAAGATGTGTTCGCCCCCTGATTCATCGTAGAAGTCTGTAGCTTCCACAGTTATGCGCGGAACTAATGAAACAGAGTATATATCATCATTCTGACTGACTATGCCTAAAATTAAGAGTAAATGTGGGATTAAGAAATGTATTTTTTGTAATATGTTATCAAACCAAATACTAATAGTACAGTTAAAACTTGATATAGCGTACTGTCGCATAGAATGAAGCAAATCTAAACTGCTTCTTGTAATTATCAGAATATAATGAATAATGATTAATTGAATATTGGATGTAACGAAGGTATTTTTGTGTTGGATGCACCTTTATTATAGCAAAGCTCGACTGTAATAGTTTTGGTATACTTTCATTTCTTACGAGAAACTGCCTCTGGAGCTATGGCTCTCTGGAGTCATGGGCATGCTGCCCAGTCATTTATCCAGTCGCTGTCCCCTGAAAGTGAAACCTCCAAAAGTGGTCAGTCCAGAATGTGGTCGCGGTTCATAGAGGGGCAAAAGATTCCTGAGAAGAGCAGGAAATTTGGCAAGTTTTTTAAATTCACGGTTGATGGCTATGCAAAAAACAGATAGAAAGGCAATACAACAAACACAGCACAAACTTGTTTGTCTGTGTGTCGTGTTTGTCGTGCGGCATCATGGAAATGAACACAAAGTGAGGTAACGAACATGGCACATTATGACAAACACAACATGACAAACAAATTTGTTCTGTGTTTGTCGTGTGCCTTGCTTGTCACCTTTTCTTGTACTGTCCCCATCCACGAACAGACAATTTTTTACTTTTGATCTCTCCATCTATGCCTGTGCGAAGGCCTTCATAATTTCTGTGTTCCTTTAGTTGGGTCACTGTGACTGGAACAACACCTTGCACCAGTAGATGTTTGAAAGCGTTTCTGCTAGGCACTGAATGCTTAAATTTGTGTCAAAGGCAGTTGCAGGGGCTCGTCGTGATGAGATGAAATGAGCGCTCGTGTGAATGCAGAGCGCTTCCTGCACACCCTTGCCGAAGAAGATGAGGATGCCGCGGGACAGTTGAGCATCGATGACTTCGTGCACCAGTCGGTCTCCGCCTTCTCCCGGTTGCTCGCTGACCTGGACAACCATGAGGTGCGTGCAGTCACCTGTCACTGCAGCTCTTCTCATTTGCCTGCATTGTTCCGCAGCTGCAAACAGTGTTTGGGCAGAAGGCAGTGATTTGGCACGCAAGTCGATATGTGCAGAGCACTTACTGCATTGTTAGGAATATATTTGCAGTGGGAAAACCAATTGGTACTCATGTGCCCAGTTCCTGTGCTACGTGTGTTTGATACTGATTGTGACACAAGTGTGTCGTCCAGCATACTAATTGTTTGGCCAGTACTTTATCCTGTTTGCTCATAACTAGCATTCATCCTAGCTTCTGATGACTAGATTCAGAATCTAGGATGAACTAGATTCTGAGCCTCCGAACCTGGCACTCTGCAAAAGCCATTAATCTAGCGAGTGAATGGGATCACGGTGATTTGGTTCAAATGCTTGTGGCGTTTTGTACGCATTACCTGCCGTGGTCGCTCTGTAGCTGCAGTCTGTTGATGCTGAGCTTGAAGTCATGGGTTCAATTCCCGACTGCAGCGACCACGTTTTTTGGGGGCAGAATGCAAAAATGCTCATGCAGCATACTTTAGGTACACGATTAAGAACCTCATTTGGTCAAAATTATTCTGGAACCCTCTGGTAAGTCGTCTCTTTTTTTTTTTTGCTGTCTGACTTCGGGCTGTTAACCCCCAGAATTTTATTAGTTTGTCTCATCCACATTTCTGCCGCAATATGGGCAGGCTGCTCACAGTGTGGGTCTGTCGCGAGTGGATGTGGGAATTCTCAATCTTGCACATTATTGCAGTGCAGCGACATCATGAAAGGCGCGATCCTCTTGTGGAGTTGTCCCGAACTGTACTCATCAAGGCATAGACTTCATGTCAAAAGTGGGGCTACACCCAAACCACCCATCTGACTGCCATTTAAGGATCTATGGTCCACACCATATATTGCTGCTGAACTTCATCGTACAATACCAGTTATGCATATGCACATAACGTGCCTGACACGTCTTATGCCACAGGGCAAGCTTTCAAACTAAGAAAAAGCACTCTGTTCAAGTTTCAAGGGGTAAGATGAGAATCCTTGTTTAGGTTAGCTGGTTCGTGTGTTTCACTGAATTTGAAATGTAGCAACAGGATAGGCATATTTTGGTAGATTTGATGCCTAGAATTAGTCCCTCTGTGTTCAAGTACCGCAAGCTGTCCTATATAATAAGCATTAGGAAGACGCAATGCGCTAACTAAGGTCGAGTGCAATGCTTGCAGAGTAGGCCAGTGAATATGATGCACTTGGAAGCACTGAGGAAAGCCCAGAGATACCTGGGCCATCGCATGGGCGAGCAGTGAAAATGCGTTGGGTGACAAGCCACATGCTGCCGTTTGTAGAAAAAGTAGAGAAAGAAAAATCAAACGAACAGTAGTAATAAATTACAATTTTCACACAATGCATTATCACTTGTAAAGGAGACTCGCAACTTCAAGGAACAATTATTAGAAAGATTTGAATAGAAAGTGAGGTTCAAAGTTGTATTGTTTGAATTTTGCGGCATAACACCTGCGCTGGTATGTTGGTGTGATGTTGCTGATTCCAAGGTACTTTTTCATATTCAGGCTGCTGGAGCTTAGTAAAAGTTAAGCTTAGTCTTTGGCTCTTTTAGAATACAATGTAGACCATCTTTACCGATAAAAATTTAACTCGTGGTGAGCTGCTGCGTAAACTTCAAAGTAGTATTGACACCTGTCTCTTGTTCTTACGTCTTATCTGGCTTACTGGGCTTCTTCTCACAGTAGGAGTGACTGTTCTGGTATTGTAGAATGATAATTCACTATTATAGCAGAAAGTATTTTTTTTTAATGTACTTTAAAGAAACTTGTTTTCAGCTTTGGCTAGGTATGGTACAGGTGGCCCAGATGTATTCATGAAGCTGGATTCTGCATTATGCCAAGTGAAGTGAGCGAGAAAAAAAAATTGTAGGTGATATTTTTTTGACTTAATGTAATTCAACATTTCCAATTTGTCTAGTTGTTGTTCGGCTACATCTATGTTCTCGTGACCATGTCTGTGCAAGTTTAAAAGCAAGAATGTATTAATGCATTCATCGCAGCTGTGCTTGATGCATTAATGCTTTTTATGTGCTAGCATTCAATACCTTAATTCTGCAGAGGCATTAGTGCATTGAAGGCATACATTTTTACTACATTTTCTGTTATTGCAGTACTGTGTGTCTGTGCTAGTAGCTGGTATATGCTGAAAGATGCTATTGTGCAGGCATGCACTCCTGCAAAGAGAAACTGCCACTTCATATGAAGTTTAGATATGGGAAAACACAATACCCATTGACACTTGCGGCAGCTCTATTGTCAACACAAAAAGGTACTCTCATACAAAACATTTTTTAAAGTTGATTAGGAAGCCAAAAAACGAAGCTATTTAAACCCTGCTTAGTAATGATTTTTATCATTGCCTGCCAGTTAAATATTTTTTGGAGCACTCATAACCGTGAATCACACTAAATGAAGCTTGCAATTTTCATCTGGGGCTTAGGTCGAGTGTTTGAGATAACATCAGCCTTTTTTGAGCACTGGCATCCCCTTTTCAGTTTCAATGCAGCTTTGCATTCAAAAGATGAAGCGCCAACAGTGACAGCACATTAGGAAGGAACAAAGACAGGACAGGCACAGGAAGCGCCTGTCCTGTCTTTGTTCCTTTCTAATGTGCTGTCACTGTTGGCGCTTCATCTTTTGAAAGCTATGCACCAACTAGCCCCACAACGTGTTTTACTGGAACAGCTTTGCATATCGAAGTAACTGCACATGGTAGTGATTGTCACGAGACAGCTTCTGCAAACATGGATGTGGGGCGACCCTTTGTGCCTTCAGCCACCTTCTCTTGGCTTTCAACTTCGTGAGCCGTGGTTAGATTACCGATGTGATGATCTGAACATGGGTTTTGTGCTCTTTCTCTGCTACATGGCAGGTTCTGTGAAGTGACCGTTTTCAACGATGAGATGCGGTGGTAGGTGCCGCTGCCGGATGATGCAGCTTTAGTGGTGTGCTGTGGCAGCTTTTGGACATAACAACCAGGGAGAGAATTGTAAGAAATGGGGAGCTAATACACATGGCCCTATGGGAACAGTATAGTATTGGTGGTTCAGAACGTAAAATCCGGGAAAGTGTTGCAGATATGAATGTAATGTATCAAAGAGGTTCTCCTGTATTTCTTCAGCGCTATTCACCCTTGCTTTTTTTTCGTTGTTCAAGGTATTGATAGAATCACACTTATGTCATGCAGGTCTGGGATGAAGTGCTCAACTGCAAAGGACAGGCGCCGCCTCTGGTTGAGGAACAAGAGCCCGACGAAATTGCCGACGAAGAAACCAGCAGCCTTCCCACATCTGGCGGCTGCTTCCAGAGGCTAGACGCAGCACTGCGGAGCCTGTTGCGGAAGCAGCGTGTCCCCCTAGTGAGTGCTTACAGCAGCATTGAGTGTAACAGGCACAAGACAGCGAAGTTGCTGCCTATTGGCAATTTGTGTTGCAGTTCTCAAATGTTTTCATTTTCGGCGATCTCACCAGCTTTCAACTGAAAGAACAGCTGAAACAGTTCTGTACACTTGCCCCTCAGCGTATGTGCACAGCGAATATAGCATTCATGTATCCAAATAGGTTGCCCTGAGCTCGTCACATGGGGGCAGAAATGAAAACATTGCCTGTATTAGTTGTCTGGTTCCCTTCAAATGAAGCTTGGTGTTATGGTAGCAGAGGTCAATCTCAAGTGAGTCACTCAAGTCATTCTGAAGTTAAGTCAAGGCGAGGAGATTCGATGCCTTTTTGCAGTGTATGCTATGCCAAACGAATCACTCAGTCAATCAGTCAAATAATCAATCATCAATCAGTTGTGTCCATTATTACACCGCTCCTTAAGCTAACTGTGATGAGACTCCTGTTACTGCAGTTCTTGGTTACAGGGGACCCCAAGCACTCTCGTCATCTCTTTCCTGTACATTTCTTTCACTCCCCTTCCTCGTTCAGTTTCTTCAGTTGCATCACAGAAGATGGAATGTCACCAGGTGACCAGCTGCTTCATTTCGTGAAAGCAGAAGACGCCATGTCACGAGCATGTCAGCAAAGAGGGAAAGAAAAGGTGCAGCCTGGTGATGGGTGACCGCCTGACTACTGTGGGCATTGTGCAAGGTGTACAGGGCCACTGCATCAACTGTGCTGCCAGTGCAGTAACAATGATCCGAGAGACGATGAAAAATCACTGCAATGATGAAGGAACTGCACCTCCTCTGAGGGGTGTGTCAGACATTCATTAGAAATCAGCATTCCAGCCCTTCTGCCTCAGCTGGATTCAAGCTGCCGTTACTATCATGTGTCTGTATGGGTGTTTCTTGTCAGCTCTTACCCCTTCCTGCGGGTACTGATCACTTTGTGGTTGTCCCATCCCAACCTTTCTCACACAGCTGCATAAAAATGAAAGTGTTTTAACTGGGTGCTCTTAGAGCCTACTCCATTCTGCATTCACATTAACCGCAGGTTTCCACTCCGTTATGCCACTCCACTCATTCGAAGCCCCATGTGTCGCTCTGTAACATTAAACTGCCCCAGCCAAGCAATCAGCTTGCTCTCTTGGCCATTGACACGCTTCTCTCCGTTCAACACTGTGCAGGATTCAAGTTTCAAATGTAATTTGCCCAACCCGAAATGTGAAGAGGCTCTTAGCATGTAGCTCAGAGTTCTGCTTAGGTATCTGTGGAGTGGAGTGGAAATTTCAGTTTTGTGGGTTGCTCCCAGTTGATTTTGCAAATGTACATTGGCATTATCACTTGGGTGTTGAAAAGAGCATGCCATTAAAAGCGCTCAGTTAAAACACTACGTTTGTAAGGACTTTGTACACCCTTTAGAGTGCAGTTTTGCCACATAATAATATGTGTCGACATTTTTTTTATTCCCCTTCTTTACCATGTTCACCTGGCGTCTCACTACCATAGAAAAACAACAGACTATGAATCCAAGGAAAGCACATAGAGAAAATTACCAGTTTCTTTGATTGAAATGTAGAATTATTATTACAAATAAGGGGTGAATTTGTGATAAGCTTCATATTCTTAATAAATGAAAAAGCTAAATGATTGCAGAAGAAAATAATCTCGCGTTTGGTGGTAGCCAAGCCCACAACCTCCTGCAACAAGCCATATCTTTGGGTTCACAAATACCCAAGAAACGGATGAAAGGATGGCTACCGCTCTAGCTCAAGTTGTAGATATGCTAATGCCTTTGTCATGCAGAGGTTCTGAGTCTACACTTCAATTAAAAAAGCTGTTCTTATACGCTTTCCTTGGCTTCATTTATTTATTTTACCTTCAGGGTCAACAGACATTGCAGAGGGTAGTGGTTAATAATGATACAGAACAGTATAATGAAATTAAAAAAGCAAAAGAGTGTTCCTAATTATACTATATCAGCTAGAACAAGAGTGCAACAGAAAACGTACAAAATATTTACTACCAATACAGTATCAGTTATAAACGAAACTGCAGCACGACAAAGCAATGCTACAAAATCTTGGTTAACACATTCACAAATTTGTGATGGCTTAGTATTGTTACTAATGCTTGCGGGTAGACAGTTCCAGTCATTAGATGTTCATGGCATGTAAGAGTGCAGAAATTAATTGCTCTTGTATACTGGAATGCCTGCCTTACGAGCATGATCTGCACGACGTGAAATATAATGGGGATAAAGGACAAAAAGATTGCATAGGCAAGGATGTTGAGTTTGTGAAAGAGGCTTAGGCGGAGCATCATGCGGGGTGAAGCAAGGAAAGGTAGTTTAAGGTTAGCTTTCAATAATGTGATGCTTGCAGTTTGATTGTAGTTCGACGGTATCAAACGAACCAAGCTATTTTCTACCATTTCTAAAGACTGTATCAACTTCGTTTGATATGGATCCCAAATGGGCGCGGCATATTCAAGTTCAGTGCGGATGAGTACTCATTGTTTGTTGGCTTTGTACGGTTCATACTAAAAATCAAGTCCCTCCGTTCTCCTGAATCTCCACACTTAGTTTTTTCTAGTGTTCCTGACAGTAAAGTATACAAGACACGGAGAGCATTCAAGAAAAAAAAATTGTACAGAAACCATCGAAGATGATTGTTGATATAAGTGAAGCTTCTTGTCGTTTGACTGTCTTGGCCACCACTGTGCTTCGTGTCTTTTGGCTTAAGCAACTTTACATGCTGACAAGGGTGGCGATGTTGGCTTCTTGGTACATCTTGAGTAAAGGGGGTTGTGCACATTGAAACACGACACCAAAAGCCGTCTAATGTGTCTTTCTTTTGTCCTCGTGTTTCCCTGCGCGCAACCACCTTCAGCTTACATGCTGCATCACTCTTCACTGATTGATCGGCCACTCCATTTGAAGCCATCTCTATAGTAATTACACAATGCACCGATTCAGAGCACCATGGTATCGCACTAAACTGAGACACGGCCCTCCTTCACTGACTGCAGTGGCACATCTGCAGTGCTGCAGACGATGCCATCACCAGCGTAACCAGTCTATTGGCAGCACGGTCTTCTCACACCTGCGCCTCTTGAATACTCCTCCCCAGAATCGTCTCCACAATACCCCTCTCCCAAGTCGAACCACTGCAGCACTAAAACCTGTCCGGTTACTCCTTAATATGCAATTTGATGACCGTTATCCTCGTGTGGCAGAATTGCACCGCGAAGAGTGTACAGTTTTTCAAGATTGTGTGCGGTAGACACCTTGCCGGGGCCACTGGTGTTGAGCGGCCGACCCTGTCTGCGTGCGCAGGGCACACTGTGCCTGCTGGAGTCTGAGCTGTGCCTGAGCTTTGAGCGCGAGCCCCTTGGGGAGCAGCGCTACCAGCTGGCCAGCAGCTTCGATCGCCTTCTGCTACATGCGCTCTGCCAGTACATGAGCCTGCTCGCACACAGTGAGTCCTTCTTTGGTTACTTGACCGTGCGTCCTCAGAGCTCTTGCACGGGGAGCCACCTGCAGGTGCTCCGAGCTTCGTGAAGGCAATTCTGGATGCCTATACGAAAAAAATGTTGGAGGGGAAGCACTGCATCAGTATTTGAACGATTTTCTTGCACTGTGGCATGGAACTTAACCTGCTCCTGTGGCTGAGTGGCCATGGTGTCCTGCTGGTCACATGTTCCATTCCTGGCCATGAAAGCTGCATTTTGATGGAGGTAAAATGCAATAAGGCTAACGTACTTAGATTTAAGTGCAAATTAAAAAACCTCAGGTGGACGAATTTCATCCGAAGCCCTCCACTATGGCTTCTCTCATAGCCATGGTATTGCTTTGGGTTAAACCCTATCAATCAATCAATCAATCAATCAATTAATCATGTAGTACTTGAGAACTATGCAAACAAAAAGGACAGGGACAGACAAAAGTGCTTCTAGCAGCTGATTTTATTTGATCATGTCACGTTTAACATAAGCCCATGACAGAAGGGGAAACAATACTATACATGAAAAGAAGCTAGACCTAATAAAGAACACGAAAAGGCACTAAACTGCAACACGTAATTCACATACTTCTGTTTGCCTTCCTTCGTGGCCATATATTAATTGTGGCATCATGAAATAAAATTAGCACTTAGTATGTTCATATTCTTGCAATGCTAGAAAATTATGTATGTTCTAACCAGCCCGCATGGAGTCCCTGTCATCTGTGCGGGGAGTAGCAGTCTGCCAGTAGAGGGTGCCACATTTGCTGCAAGTGAAGTGAACGGAGCGATGTGAAGAGATGGCATCTGTGAGTTCTTCGTAGGCAAATGATATCAAATTTCCCTATCCACTTGTCACAATATGTTCAAATGAAGCAAATTTTGCTGTATATTATCAATTACTGATTTTTACCGACTCTCAGTTAGTGTGACTTTCATAATCTGGTTGTGCGTTTCCAATGTTGTGGTGCCACTTCTTCCTAATGTCGAAACATTTTTCTCATTTGTGAAAGTGGTGTTCTTAGTGACAGTGTTGCAATAACCAATAACTTTTACAAGGCACTGCTGCTAATTTCATTATGTTGCATGCAATGCCCTAGTATTAGTAATATGGGTTATATGACCTTGGTGGTAAGGCCTAGAGTTTAGTGTGTTCAGATGGCACGGAGCAGATTTAGGGCATATGCTGTGGTGTGCCGTGCTTTTTAGTGGGGCTGCCTATCCTATGGATCTCGGATGGATCTTCAGGCAATGTGGCATGTTCGTTTGTCTTTAATCAAAAATGCCATCTGAAATTATCAAATTTTGTCTCTGTGGGGGATTCAATCTCATAACATCTCAGCTGTAAGCCCGGTGTATTAATCACTATACCTGGGCACTTCTAGTGAAGTGATGAATAGTGAGAGTATGATTTGGCAGCTGGATGCACATGTGACTAGGCAATTGAACATATTCCTTTGCACATGCATTGAAAAGCAGTGAAAAGGCGACTGCGACAAGGCGCACCATTTTGCATGCACTTCACTAAAAACTATAGTCTGCTGAAAGCACTATGTGTGATTGAAAAGGCTAATTTCTTTGTATGTACTGCAATATTTCTCACGTGATGAATAATAAACCTGGAACATTCATCAGAGTGAATGTAAGTGGATGAGCTGTTTCTACAGATGGTAGCTTGGTGTCAACAGATAGTAAATGACAAGTGCATTGCTAATGCTCGTTTAAATTCATGCGCCAGAAAAAAGGGGTTTCTATTGCCACGACATCTTGTTTGCATTCAGAAATGAAGGGGTTTTGTAGCTTTCTCTATTCAGGCTCGCACCTCGTAAGGATGATGCTCAATGTTTTATATCAATGTAAACCATGGAAGATCCTGTAACAGCTGTCACTGTTAAATGTTTTCAACTAACATGCCTCACATGCGATGGTCGCAGGCTACGACATGGAGGGCAAGCGCTGGACGAGGGTGCGAAACGGCAGGACCGAGTTTTGCCGACCCCCTGAGTCCCTCTCTGCTTACCTCGAGCGCCAATGGGCGGCACGCGGCTGGCTGCTGACTGCTTCAAAAAGGCCCGTGTGGTCATCGGCGTCCTTTATTGCGCAACCCACCTGTTAGATTAGCTGAAACCACCTCGTCCTGACACTTGCTGCCAAGTGCGCATCTCAAAGCTATTAACAGCTAGATGGGCTAGTTTGTGAGAACAGTCAAGAGCACCATAGATGAAGGTGCCAATTAGGCCTAGTTGTTTTTAAATTTCGTGGGACAGTAGTGCCGAAAGATAGGACGAGTAAAAGATGCAGCCGACATGAGCACTCATGTCGTCTGCATCGTTTCCTTGTACCATTTTTCAGTGCTGCCGCTCCATGGGAATCACCATAGGTGTTGCCACACTGCCAGCCATTTCTGAAAAAGTGGTTTTGCACCTGCCTTCAAAGCGCACATTTGTTTGGATTTCGTGAGCGTGGATGTCAAAAACCACAGATTTTTTTTGAGCAAGTGGTGCATTGTGATGTTATTGCTGTTGCTTTGTCACATACTAAAGTCACTTGTAAGGACATTGCTTTGCAAATTCAATTACATTGGAATAATAGAGGTGAAATGCTAAAATGTGTGATGGGTTGAGTTGCATGCGCTAACTTCAGCAGATGTGTGTAATGAATGCTGCTTGTTTTGTGGGAGGTTGGTGCATTTTCTCCTTTCTTGTAAGCTCTGAAAAAAAAAATCGTATGCAATACTAGCATCAAATTTTAATCTTTCACCTGCACTTCGTAAACTTGTTCTCCATGGACTTTTGTGGAGTGTTTATTGCCCTTTTTTGCACACAGTAGTTGTACTGCACCGTTCACTTCAAACATGTGCAGGCATTACCTAGACATTGTTCACAACATTCGCTGTAGTCACCAGAAAAACATGGCTCACAGCTATTGAGCTGGAAGTGCGAACTCAATTAGCACTGTTAGTGCTTAGTGTTGCCATCATGACTCATTTGTTTGGGTCAGGGTGTGCGACTGCACACATTGTTCATAGTATGTCATTCACAATGTTGTGTGTAGCCACGGAAAAAATATGGTGTACAGCTTTTGTGTACACACTGAAAACTTATTCAGCACTTAAAGTACTCAGTGTTTCAATCATGACACCTCTTTAGTTTCACTCACAGTGTTCACTTCAATTTAGTGCATGCATTGAAAAGACATCATTCATAACATTTGCTCATAATCATAACAAAAAAGTGGTGTACAGCTTTTGTGCAGGCGCTGCAAACATGTACAGTGCTCCGTGCTGTCATCATGACCTGCTTTGTTTGGTTCAGGTGATTCGCTTGAAGCGAGTTTGCGCACCGTGCATGCGTTGATCACTGCATGCGGTGTAGTCATGGCAAAAACGTGGTGCACAACTTTCGTGTTGACTCTGCAAACCCATTCAGCACCTAAAGTGCTCAATGTTGCCGTCGTGACGCCTGCATAAGCTGGTTCAGTGCGTTGCAGACATTCTCAACATTCACTGTAGTTGTTAGAAAAATGTGGTGCACAGCTTTTATGCACGCAGTGCAAGCTTATTTAGCACTGAAGGAACTGAGCATTGCCATTATGACTTAATTAATGAAAATTGGCACAGCGAAGGCTTGTGGCTCAGTTTCAATAATGCAGTTTTCATGTGGTAATTAGGTAAAGCAAGGTGATGCAATTGGATGTTTCCATCACTGTTCTATCTTTGGTAAAGGAAGAATACTATGTTGCTGGGTGTCATGTAATAAGTAGGCTAACGTGATGCTTGCACAATTTCGTGTCAAACTTTTGTTTGTTGGCAAAGGGAGTTTTATCAGGCTAGTCATTACAGAGTCAAGAAAGAGAAATAGCATACTGTTCACAAATGAGGCAAGGTCGAAGCTGCGCACTTACAAAAAACCAGAGCTCTTTCGTTGGGGTCATGCAATAAACGGAAAGAGTAAAGAAAAAAAAAAGGTTGGAGGGGGGGTTTCTCCTAAAGCCTCAAGTCTTATTTTCAAAATCGTTGACTGCATGCCTAAACGAGGTTTTTGAGTAATTTCTTTTGTTATCGTCAGCTGCTGCTGGTTATCTAGCAGACTTTAGTCTCTGTGGAAAAATAAGTGCATTAACTGTGGCTCTGTTGTGACATGATGCTCTGTGTTTTCTTCTGTGTATCTGGCTGTCTTCACTCTAATGTCAACCTAGAATGCACATTTCTTGCAGTCAGGTAAGATCCCCTGTAGCAAATTTCTCTTTGGTTTTAAAGGGAATGCTTGCTTTTAGCACTGAAAGCACTGCTGTTAGACAAATTTAGTCAGTTGTCTCTATGGAAATGGGGCTACCTGATTACCGTTAATGGTACACTTGCAAAACTTTACGCCTAGACAGGTTTAACATTAGTCACTTACCATGCACTTAGGGTGCAGTTTTTATCACTTTTATAGTATATCACTTTTATATCACTCATCACTTTTCCGACAGTGTGCATTATGAACTGAGCTCTTTTACAGCTTGAGGCCTTTTACTACTGGCAACAATGAAATTCATTGCAATGACAGAGCATGTTTCCCAATTAAAGGGACACCAAAAGGATGCACTGATTCCGTCTTGGTTGTAGATTACTCTTCCAATATTGTCTCAACATCATTTTGGTGGGGAAATATTGCTTATTACTAAAGAAAGCAAAAGCTCAACTTTCCCCATTGCATTTGGTGCCCACCTCATCGCAAAGATGATCTGGTGTCATCGATTTCTGTATGTTATCGCATATTTTGTCCATGCAGACATGACAATTATATATGCACAGAAGAAGTGCACGAAACTTGCCAGATTTACTTTTCATCTTTCATTGCAGTGTAATTTAATATATTTTATCTTTTTTGTCCATTTAAGAAAGATTGTTTTGCAGATGCAAACACTTTTATTGCTTATTTCATAGTGTGGATCATGTGTCATGTGAAAATTTCAAATTTTTATGTGATTCTTGAATTCTTTGTTTTTATTCTTGGCTATGCTGGTTGCTTGGGGATGCAGTTTCAATACAGACTTGAGAAGTTAAGGTTTTTATAACTTTGCACGAAAGGTAAGGAGGAATGTGTGTAATGGTAGGTAGATGACTGTGCAATTTTTTTTGCTTTGTTGTTTGTTATGATTTTAGGCATATTTTTGCTGATCAGTATATAATTTGTGTCCATGCGAAGTACTAGAGATGACAGACGTAGTTAAATGCAAACGACGTTTCTGTAGCTTGGCCTTTACATTGTTATATAGTGTATTTCTTTATATAAATATTACACATTGTTTTTATAGTTGTGCTTGCTTACTTTTACCATTATGTTCACCTACACTGTGCATTAGAAATGATGTCTTGCAGTCCATCATTAATCATAGCCTGACGATCCTAAGAAGTGTACTTCTCAAATCTGTCAATTCTCACAGGTGACTTGCGTTTATTCAAACTCCCAGGCAGTCAAGATTTTAGTTTAGACTATGCCTGAACATTGAATTGGTTGAATTTTAATAAGGTATGGTTACTCAACCCTATTGATACGTTTTTGAAGGGACCGCAGGAAATAAACGTAACAGCCAGGAAAACATAACAGTGAGAAAAGCCCAAATCGCCACAGCAATGTCAGAAACAGTCCTGAATGGCTGCCAGTACAGTGATTAAATGCCTCGGCACTCGTACTGGGACCAGAGATGGTGCTTGCACACGTAGGTCACGTACTATGTTCAATGACAGTGGCCCCTTTTCACTCCCAATATGCTTCACCGCTTCGCACTGCTGTACGCGGCGAAGCTGACTCTAGGAAACCTGCGAAAACGATAACTGCAGTGCTGAGACTTATCAGGACTGACGATCGCATACTTTCTGCATTTCGGGGCAGTCTTAACCGCGAGTATACATTTATCGTCTTTGTATCAACGTGCAAGACCAAATTTGCCTCTGCGTTACTGAATTTGCCTGACTGACACATTCAAATGCAACGTAAAATGCGGGAACATTATACAATAGCGATGCATGAAATGATAACATAATACATGGGAGTCATTGGGCTTTATGTTGGGATTGTGAAAATGCGATGTAGCAGCCAGGAAAAAACAGCGAGGAGCGTATCATTGGGGTTCCACTCTATGAATAGGCACAAAACCTTTTTATTTCTGTACTGTGTAGTCATTGTCAGGTTCCATAGAGAACTGGGAAAAGTGTGCCTGTGCAGTCGTGAAAGCAGCAAATACACACAGGAGTCATAGGTTTCATTCCTGTTAACACATCATAGCAGTAAAAAAGCTTGAATTTTCTGAAAGTCTTGTCTGAATTTGGGAGCTTGAAAATGCATTGAAGGCATAATGGGAAGCGAGTCTTCAGATTTGTTTAATTAACTGGGACATTAAATTAGCTGAGTTGGAATTGCCATGTTTCGACCATGCTCAAAGTGATTACAAATCTGGATGGTGTCATTTGATTGCTTTGCAGTGTCTGTACAGAATTGCTTCTCTATTGAATCATTTTTAAATGACAGCACTGGGCCAGAGCTGGCTTAAGATGTTGTGTGCTTTGTTCGCCCGCCAGCTTGTTGTACTGTACTCGATGCTGTCATTGTCAGCATTAAAGTCATTGCTGAAGAATATGCATGGGTGTGAGTTGTTTAAAAGTTCGTTTCGGCACGATTCTGCAGTTTTACCAGTGTGGTGTCCTCTCTGTGGTTTCATTTAAAGTGCCCACTCTGCACATTAGAAGCAAATGCAAATGCTAACGTTGCTGTAAGCTGCAAGTTCACTGCACTTTGTGCAAGTGGCTGGGGCGCAGTTTTATGTAGCCTCACATTCACAAGTAGTTACACCATCAAGTTGCTCACATTCACTAGCTGTTGCACAATGCAAAGATCACAACATTTTTGTCGGGATGTATCCAAACTGCACAGTCTGCTCGAATTGACTACCCGCCGCGGTGGCTCAGTCAGCTAAGGCGTTGCGCTGCTGAGCACGAGATCGCGGGATCGAATCCCGGCCGCAGCGGCCGCATTTCGATGGAGGCGAAATGCAAAAACGCCCATGTGCTTGCGTTGTAGTGCACGTTAAAGAACCCCAGGTGGTCAACATTTATCCGGAGCCCTCCACTACGGTGCGTCTCATAATCGAACTGGTTTTGGCACGTAAAACCCCAGAAAGAAGAATGCTCGGATTGGCTGGAGCGACCGTGTCAGTGCACCAAGCACTGACATGAAGTAACAATTAAAACAGAGGATGGCGTGCACAAAGATGTGAAAATGGAAGGTAAAAGTATAGGATGGGCTGAAACATTTTGGCATCATTTGCAGTGTTTCAGATGTGCGAGAAACTGCTTCTGGTACCTAATTTCTTTTTAAAAGGGGCTCTGTGATGCAGATTCAGCATCTTATTCGCTGTTAGTTTAACAAATGTGGGTCTTGGCAATGCCTCAGCTGCATGATGAAGTTGACATGAGCATGTGGGGTATTTTAATCTGCCCTGGGAAAATGACGTATTCTTTGCCGACTGTGTAGTAAGCAACATGCAGTGGTGACCGTTAGTATCTGAGGTGGCAAGATATGCATTACTGTGACTGGTTAACCTTTAGTATATGAGGTGGCGAAATGTGTGTAAAACTGCAAAGTACAAGGAAAAGATGCACAAGCTGCATGGCAAACCAATGCAAGAAAAGTTTAGACGAGTTTATTTCTGTAGAGGCCCCTACCAGTAGCGTTACGTAAATGAATGCGTGTACAAATAGTCAACACTGAACATAAAACAGGTTAATAAAACAAAACAATGTACACTTTCAAGAATATGATTACAAAAAGTAAATGCACATGTCAGAAGACCTATTAAGAAAATAACAGATAAATTATTTGCCGACACTGAGGGAACATTTGCAACCAATGTGGGGATGCCAGTAATAGCAGCAACGTGGTGGGAAAGCATTGTGTTTGTTTTAGAGCGCTTGCATCATTAAGTAAGAATAAAAAAAATTACTCCATCTCCCGCTAAAGGGAACTATGTGTGGATGCGAAGCAGCGGGGAGATGGTTAGCTTGAGCGGGAGATGGTTTCACGGCAGCGGCCCGAGCGCTCATCGCGGCGCTGCACAGGAGAGAAAATGAGGCGCGCACGCTCCATCATTTTCATACCGCGAAACTACTGTGGCGCCCACAGCGGAGTATGCAGCTGTTGCACCACCTGTTGTGCGCGCCGCTCCGGATTTCTAGAGGAGAGAAAGGGGGGGGGGCGTAGGAGAGAGAGGGGGAGGGGACGCGCATGCGGTGTGTGGGTGTGGGACGGAGGGACGGACAAAGCCGCGGGCATAAGCTGCTTCGCATCTAAAAATGCTGGCTCTCCCATTATTGAGAGTAGACGTAAGCATGAAATGGGGCTACCGGCAAAGCAGAGTGATACCGTGACGCAGGCCTGAAAGCTTAATGAGCCGAAATGGAACCTGTTTTAACTGAACCTCGTTGCAAGTCTCGTATCGGCCAAACAACCATCCACGGCGCGCCGGACGCTGCCAGCTTGGTCATACAGTGTGGCGCCATCTCTAAGGATCGAGACGGCATAATACCCGCGGCGCGGCACTCACGGACTGCTGTCGTTGAAAAGAGCACAGGCAACCCTGTCTCGGCGCCAAAAGATGACACTCAAGTGTATGGTGCACTGTATCTGCCTTTTGAACGCCGCTATTAGGAAATGACAAATAAGCCTTCAGCGTACTACTAGAGGTAACAGCTTGAGTGATATTGTGAACACACATTGGGAGAAATCGGAAGCAATATTTTTTAACAGCGAAGCTGTTCAAGCCAGCCGTTAAACGTGCGCGTTTTACGAAGAGCCAGCTGCGCCGTAGCAGCCTGCTACTATAGTGCCTAGAATATACTTATAAGTATATATACTTATAAGTATATTCTAGGCACTATACTGCTACTGCCTTGCCTAACCACCACCTCGCGGAGAGAGAAAGTGAGGGCGAGAGAGAGTGCGCGTATTGCGCGCTATGCTCGCGAGAGAGAAAGAGAAACAAATTGTGGCAGTACCAATGAGGCAACGCGCAGAGGTGCTGCCGACGCTAACCGCGCTTCTCTGTTTCCCCGTATTAGCCTCGAACGCTCGCGGTGTCCGAGACTGCAGCAGGCACCTCTGGCGGCGGCTCGGCCAAGCTCCCACCAGCTGTGCGCTACTGCGCATGCGCCGTGACATCAGCTTTGCGTTTCGTCTGCTGCGCGCCGCCCGTACCCTCTGCATAGCTTTCGCTGCACTTCCCCTACGTGTGCTCGGACTGCAAGTGCTTCGCGAGGCGTTCCCCGATGCCATGGACCCCGAGGAAATGCTTATACACTTCGTATAGCCATGACCAACTAGGAACCGATCAGCTCCGCTGTGTCTTTAGCCTTACGCCACTAGTGCAAGCTAAAGCCTCTGGCTTTAGTGCAAGCTACCCCGATTTTTTTGTATCTTGCTTGGGCAGTAAGCAGCGCATGTAATGCGGTCCGTACAATGGGTTAGGGGCCAGAGACCACATTTTCTTAAGTTTTGGCTGGTTGCCCGGATGATCTCGTTTTGTTCTCGCAACGATGCCGGGATGTTCTTCCAGGTTCTCGTTTCGTTCTTGCGCCCATTCTCGTCTTGAGTTCCCGGATAGCCGCTCTGGATTTTCGCTCAAGGTCATTTGAAGGTCGCCGACAACGGGAGCTAAAAGCATTTCATTCTTAAAATAAACTTCGAGAGGACGAAAGTGTGACTCGGCCAGGAAGTGAAGGGGACGTTGCAATGTGAAGCAGATTTTGCATTGACCGGTTCACTCTGTAGCTCACCCTCCACCTAACACAACATTTATTCCCCAGTTGTAGCTGCTAAATGCTCGCTCCCTTCCCTACCCTTTGTGATGTCTGCCGGTGACTGTCGTAAGAATCTCGATGTGCTTTGCAAAAATATATGGGACGAAGAAAAAAAGAAATTGCCACTTGGAAGATTTTGCCTTTTAGTTACTCTGCCGATGGAGCAGTAGAGATTACTGTGCCTAGTGAGCACGCTCGCACTGCTAGCTGCTGATTAATTGGCTTCCTTACGCCTGCCCGGCTTCTCTACTGGATGACGCTGCCATCGGCACCTACTCAGTCTTCTAGCTCGCCGTCGCCCCAGTTGCGAAAAAAGACGTCTCGATTGAAGTTTTCCTTTCGAAAAGAGATTGTTGCGT
This sequence comes from Dermacentor silvarum, assembly GCF_013339745.2. Taxonomy (NCBI): domain Eukaryota; kingdom Metazoa; phylum Arthropoda; class Arachnida; order Ixodida; family Ixodidae; genus Dermacentor; species Dermacentor silvarum. Next base: position 24,257,583 of record NC_051164.1, on the reverse strand, counting down.
GCTTCTGCGAATATTTACTTTAACCGGCACCACACCAAACAGTGCGAGACATAATGCACCGTATATTGTGGCAGCTGTCGCATCGCTTCGCATTATGTACCCTAAACTGCGATTTTTTCTTTCATTGCGATAGTAATTTAAGGATATTCCTTTTGCCGTCACCATGGTGTTCCGTATGAAGTCAAGTGCGGTAAGAGTCTGTAATGTGCTGCGGATGCGGGGAAAGCGTGCGAGGGTGAGCCGAGAAGGATGGGGGCTTGATGCATATGCGATCTTCCTGCACGTCCGATGTTGGAGGTCACGTGATCAAGCATGCGCAGGACGAGGGGAGGGGCCAGGAGTAGGTGAGCACATCTCTTCATCTAGCCCAGCCGTGGCTGAGCATGGCTTAATTTTCGTGCAGCTGAGCGCATATGTGTTTTGCGCGCCTTGGAGGTATGCTCCGGCGGGTGCACATATTTAGCGAGTAGAGATGGCTGGTGGTTTCATGGGCGCTTAGTGAATGGATTTCGCGTAGTCTCAAGTTTCGGAGACTCGTTGAAGCGACACGTGGCACGAAACGTTCGTGCCCCCCTCTGTTTGGGCTCTACATCACTTGAGCGTTATGACAGCGAGTGTTAGCGATCATCGAGGTAGATGTATTCTGGTTTGCCTGCAAGCGCGTGACACCATGCTTGTTAATTTAATTAGTAAACGAATGTTTACCGCAATTTATATGGTTGATGAACTCCGAACACTTCGTGTAGTTGTCTAATATTTTGCTATCACTATCATTGCTTTCCCGTTGGGCAGAACAGCGATTTTTTTGCTACTTAATCTGCAAACTTAACTGACAGCTGGCCAGAATGTTTGTGAGACACCGATGAAAATAAAATGATCATGATTTATAGTGATATAATCCAGCACGCTGTTAGCGATTTAAGGGGAAAATATAATTTTAAATTGGCAAAGAAAGCCAATGTGGGCAGCTTGCACTAGTGGTGCAAGGTTGGAGTAAAGAGCGGAGCTGGTTATCGACCTAGCTTCTTCCAGGTTTTACTAGGCTTGGCTAAGTTTTGCTAGGAAATATGAAGTGGCTGCTAGGTACGGTATTCCGAATCGGCTCACCGCCGACGCGCAGATTCTCGCTTGGCCGCGCGACGCGCTTCAAGATGAGCGACTTCTTTTTCGGGTGTCCGGATCTTCTTTGGTCGTCCCATGTCAAAGTTACATGAACTCACCACAGAGTCAACGAAAGTTCTCCCGCCGTCCCGGCGGCTCAGAGCTTTATCTCCCCGGTGACGTCACGGCCAAGCTGCGCCTCCACATTTTCCGGGGCGTGACTGGTCGAAACCTGCCGAGCCGCCGCCAGAGGCGCCTGCTGCAGTCACGGACATCGCGAGTGTTCGGCGCGAACGCGGGGAAACGCGGACGGCGTCGGCAGCAGCTCTGCGCGTTGCCTCGTTGGGGCTGCTACAATTTCTTACTCTCTCTTTCTCTCGCTCTCATTTTCTCTTTCTCTCTCCCGCACACAGCGCGCGTCGCGCGCATACTCTCTTTCCCTCTCCTTAACGTCTCGTGTCAAGGCAACATGTGCACGGCACGGAGAGGAGGTGAAGCACATGCCGCTCCGCGAGGTGGTTGCAAGGCAACGCGCGGCTCACGTCATCGCCAGGAGCAGTTTTTCGCACTACGCTGCGCAACCAAGAGCTTAAATAGCTCCGCTGTTAAAATAACCAATCCTTCCCCTACCGGAAAGTGGGGGTAGGCAAAGCTTGTCCTGGGTGACCTAAACTAACCATGCATGATGCGATGGCTGCGACGGAGAGAACGACGTCACTGACTGTATGCCCGCAGTCTTCCGTTGTCGCTTGCGTTCGATGTCTCGAGTTTGCTAGGCGGTGTGGTTAGCAGCATTCGCTCGCCATTGCCGCTTGCGGTTCTTCAAAATTAAATTGCTTCAAAATTAAATCTGTCCGTTGCGTAAGACAATGAATGGCTCATACCCCCTTAAACGCGGCCTCCCCATTACGACGACGGAAGAGAAGCGAAATTATGCACTGGAATGATTAGTGGCAACGCAGCCAGCTGTGGAAGCAGACGACGAACGCGGGACATCGAACTCAAGCGACAACGACGGACAGCGGGCATGCCGTCAGTGACGTCGTTCTCTCCGTCGCAGCCGAACGTGTGTGTAACGTGATAATTGAGAAATACTTTAATGATCCGCAGGGATTAACCCAGTGATAAACACCGGGGCCGCACTCTTCAGCTTCGCTGGTTAAACATCTGTACGGAGGGCTTGGGCGGTGATTTTTTGTGCTCACGAGGGTTTCGACGGGAATTTAGGGCGCAGGCTCCTTTCCCAAGTGTACAACCCCTGAAGGAAGCCGCACGCCAGGCCCGCCGGGTACACTTGTGCCCATTTGAACCAGTGGGTGCCCTGCGTCGGTGGGAATCGAACCCACCATCTCCCGCAGCCAAGACGGTTGTTCTACAACTTGCGGTGGGCCCATTCGATTTATATTCCGCCTTCACAGGCGGAATAGAAATCCTGAATAATTTACGGCGTGCGAGACACCGCGCTGAGATGCTTGTAATGAATGCTTCGCACTACGTAAATGTCAACTACAATTGTGAGCGCCAAATTTTTACAATTTGAGCTGTTACGGGCTCAATCCAATCGCCGTTGTTGTCTACCGCCGCCACCGGTGACCGTCGTAGCTATTCCAAGGAATGCGAGAAAAATACCTAGTTCCCACCGGGATCGAACTCTGGCCCTCTGCGCGGGAGTCAGCTACTCTATACCACTGCGCCACACCAGCGCTTGCTAGCTGCCGCGGAAACATATGCCCTATGCAGGCGTCCTAGCACGCAAGGGGTCACGCGATGTGAGATGCGTGCCGCGTAGCGTCGATACGTGCACACTTTGTATTGCAGTTGCATAATATTGCACCAGGTGGCACGCCGTGTAGGAGTTGCGTCGTATCGTGCCACTTATCTGATCTGATATCGCGGAGAATGTGGTGGGAGGGGTGGTGGTGGTGGTGAAAACTTTTATTGAACAAAGAGAGAGGGTGAAGCCCGTGAGCTCCATGAAACTAGGTGTCGTCCTTAGTCCGGGACGTCATTGGTCGAAGCCGCCACTCGAGCCCATTGGACCAGAGCTCGTTGTTCCTCTAGTCCGGAGCTGTTGAGCACGGTTGCCTCCCAGTCCTCTCGAGCTGGTTGGGGAATAGGGGACAGACCGTTTGGGATTCTGTTGGCAGGCCCAGACCATGTGGTACAGATCTGCCAAATTACCACAGTGCTGGCATTGCCCATTGATTTTGGGATCGAAATGCCTTACTATAGCTGGGCAGAGCAACGTATTAGTTTGGAGGCGCCGTAGGACGCGTTCTTCAGTTTTGGATAGGCCTTTCGCCGGAGGGGGATACACCCGGCGCTGCTCGCAGAAGTAATGTCAAATTCCACTGAACCGTAGTAGGGGAGTAGGACATTCAGACTGTTTAGGGAAACCGGGAGGTTCCCGGGGAATAAGTGCGCGGGCTGCCGCGTCTGCAGCTTCATTACCTCGAAGTCCCTGATGGCCTGAAGTCCAGATTGTTCGTTTTGGAGCGGGATCCCCATCCCTGATGCAGAGTCTCGGAACTTTGTTGGCTAGTGGAGAGATTTCCCCTGCCAAGTAGTTTTCACAAGCCCTTCGAGAGTCTGTGAGTATTCATTTGGATTGAGGGTGTGCAGCCGCCAAGGCGACAGCAACCTCCTCTGCTTGGTTTGGATTCGCGGCTCTGAATGAGAGTCCGTTCACCTAAGTTCCCTGATGTACAACCGCCGGTGGGGCTAGCACTTTTTTCATGAAGTAGAGGGAACCAATAGTGCAAAAATTTTCCGTTAGTCAGCAGGCGTTATCAATCCGGTGGGCTTAGTTTTCACCAGAAACACAGCCCTTCCTGTGAACATTTGTCGTGTGATAATTCTTATTAGTTGCCTTCCCACCGCCCCATTGTATGCCAATCACCAAGACTGATTTGTACCATTACATGGAAGAACGATCCTAATGATGGCTTCTAATAAAACCCCCTCCGCAAAGGGATGACGGCAAATAGTCGCCTTGGCTGCTTAGGTTTCAGTCTTTACTACGTATGCTGCAGTCTGGTACCATTGTTATCTCAAATTTAAGTTATTTCTCTTCATTAAAACTCTAACTTTACTGTTAGAGTTTTTAGCAAATTAGTAGACAACTATATGAACTAAGGAGAGTAGTCTTATCGGCCGTGTATACTTGTAAACATTCGCTTACTAACTAAATAACAAGCACGGTGTAACGCGTGCACAGGTAAACATGAACACATCTCGCTCGATGACCGCGGAGACTCGCTATCAGAACGCTGTAGTGAGGAGGCGCGGCAGCAGCAGCGGGTGAATTGACCTTCGTGCTGTCTCTCGCTTCAACGCGAACTAAACGTCGAAAGCACAGCGCATACGAAACTACCGGAACTAGTTGCCCTCTGTCCACATCGCAGATCGCCTTGAAGATGCGGCCCACGCGGGCGCGCATTTTTTCCACGTCTCAAATTTTTTCGAGATACGGCGCCCGCGCGGGCGCCGCCGGAATAGTTCCCCCCCCCCCCCTTTCTCGCCTCCTCCCCGTGCCTCGCGTGCGACAGAAAAAGCACGCTTCCGTACCGCATTTATCCCTCGCGCGCGCGTGATTGAGCCGTAATGGTCGGCTGACCCTCGCAAGCTTTTACTCGCACATACAGCGTACGGCGCGTGGCGACGATGTTACCGTGTTTTGACTTTATACGGAAGCTCACAGTGACGACCACGGCGATGGTAGAAACGCGCTTGGAGAGTCCATATAATTGCTATCGCAATAAAACAACAGTTCATTATGTTGACGTTTTGACCAGACTCAGCGTTTTCGGAAGACATGAGATTTACAGATTAAGTAATTCAGTAGGGTTGTTTTCTGGGCCAGTTGGTGCATGATCACAGTGGGATGGTTGAGCAGGGAGAGATGTGAGCACCAGTGTTTTCCTGTGCGTTTACGCGCATTTCCACCAGCTGGAGGGATCACACTATCATCTACTGGCTTTTTCAATGGGCCAAGCGTATTTAGAAAGATGAGAAGCACAACTTTGCGGTTATCTTAGGTTTATTTGCCCAACAATTTCGGTAGGTGGACCGATGAAAAAGGCCGGTCCACCGTCCGAAACTGTTTGGTACATGAAACATTCTAAAATGTAAGTGTATCAGCGATTATATTCCGTTTTCGGTAAATGATACTGGACAACTAAGATGAAGAATGTCACTGTGTGGTGGAATATTCGACGGCCACTAGTACTTCCACAAAACTGTGATGGCTACCACGCCGGGAATCATGCAACGCCTATAGGTCGCTGCCACTAGAATTTTATTGAAAGACCTTTGATCGAACATTTGACGGAGACCACCCATTGTTTGCCTGCGATATACTTGTGCCATATATTTGTGCCAGTGACAGTACCATTTTACAATACCAGTCATGTCAGCGGCAATCTTACTGGCATACCAGTGTCACTATCAGTGGTGTTAGTGGCAATATAGTTGTAGTATCACTGGAAGCGGTAGGGGCAACCGTTGAAAGCCCTTCAAAGTCCGCGTTCTTCCCATGGGGTTTTACGTGCCAAAACCAGTTCTGATTATGAGGCACGCCGTAGTGGAGGGCTCCGGAATAATTTCGACCACCTGGGGTTCTTTACGTGCCCTACAACGCAAGCACACGGGCGTTTTTGCATTTCGCCTCTATCGAAATGCGTTCGCCGCGGCCGGGATTCGATCCCGCGATCTCCTGCATGCTTAGCAGCGCAACGCCTTAGCTGACTAAGCCATCGCGGCGAGTTTCAAAGTCCGTGTCTGGAAAACAAAAGAAAAATCGCTTGTTATAGAAACCTATAACTTTATAAGCGGAGAATGCATCGACTCGCGTTATATATTTTATTGTACAATTGCAGAGGCACGACCTTTAATGAAAAAAAAAATCTGCTATTCCTAACCTCAGCGGTGATATTCAATATCGTTGTTATTTTTAAATTCAGCTCAACTGTGCAAACGAAAAGGTTGGACCAATAGCCGACACTGGTAGCTCATTGTGCAACACAAGGTTGCGTAGCAGCTTATTCTAGAATTATTAAACAACCATTAAACACAAAAGTACGGGAATTTCGCCCGGAAGCGAAGCATTGAATGTAGTACTAAGGTTGAATGTTCCGCTCGAGCTGCTGTCATGACGTCATCCCAATACGCGTACCTAGCGTGACGCAGCGCACGGGGCGACGGCCAGGCCGCAGAAGAAACAGCCCCCAGGCAGTGGCCAGGCGTCTCAAAACGTGGGCGTAACGAGGAGTGCCGCCAGAGGCCGCCTCTGTCGTCACTCATCGAAGGCGAGCAAGACAGAAAATCGTTGGCGTTTCTCAGCGTCCAGTGAAAGAATTAAATAGATTTAGCTTGACATTTCCCCACCAGTGCATACACCCGGGTTTGGTATGTCCACAGCACCTCAGCAGGAACGTTAACGTGTGTGCTCGATTCGCTTTGTAGCTCAGTTTTCTTTTCTAATTACATTTTCGAATAATAGACGTACAGCACTGCGATAAACATTCGAGTTATCTTAAACGTTATATTCCTTATTCCTCTTTTCTACGATGGTCCTGTCCTCAGGCGAGCATAGTGTATTTTAATGATAATCTTACATAGGCTAAAAGTATATTTTCTTACTATCAACAACAATATATTTTTGAAGATATCGTATGGGATAAACCAAAACTTTAACCTTGTTGGCGACCATTTTACCGAGGGAAAGTGTAGTCTGTAGGCCGTGTACGGTGCACGCAAATTTCCGCCGGATAACAGCGTTTATTGCCCGGCACAAACTGACGCAAGGTCCAATCAGTAATCAGCACTATTCGCCACGAGATCGAGGTAGAGGTGGCAACACCGTCGCTGCGTTAGTGTGGATGGGCGGTCGACGGAACGGATTGAAATGTACATGGTGACGTTTCGATGTGGACAATTTGGCACTGTTTTATGGTAATAAAGCGGCTGACTGCTGCGCAATTGTCACATTTGGTCCTATAATGCCACATTTTAGCACGAAATGGACTGAAAGTTGCTTTTTACTTGAAAGCAGCGCGAACTGTCATTCAACGGGTAACTGGAACTCGGACAAAAATACCTGTGTTTCAGCACTTCTTCGGGATTTTTCAGCATGTTTCGCTGGCGTTCTGTGAATTATGTATCGCAGGAACACTCTAAAAACGCGTCATTTAAGCACAAAGGCGCCCTTGGACGGTTACGCACGAAGTTGTATCTGTTTGAGAGACTGAAATCATTAGATTTTATTTCATGTACTAATGGCCGCTGCTTTCTGTCAAGCTAACAACTCCACACTGAAGATGGAAAGGAAATTATAGTAACCGCGTTTCAATTCAGTACTATGACATCCTGCGTCTAGAGGCAGCTGTCACACATGATCGTCACTAACACCCTGTTTTAGCGTTCCTTTTGAAGCAGCAATTCAAAACTTAAAAGCCCACGATTTTCTTGCTAGGCAAAATAATTTCACCTCTCGTGGCATCAGAACCGAATATTAAAGGAAAACCTCGGGCCGCCACTTAACCATTAGGTGTGAGTGATCGTGATTGTTTTTTGAACTAATATTCACGCCACCTCATTTATGTTGCCTGGTATCACAGAAATTGTGGAGTCACCAACACTTTGCGACCACTCGCTAAAGTGTGGCATTCAGGTATTGTTGCAACCACTTAATTTCGATAAACCGGGGTAGAATGCTTTCTCCCGTGGCGTCGACAAAAAAAAAAAAAAAAAAAAAAAAAAAAAAAAACTGTCAGCCCTTCCACTGGAATGGAGGTGGAAGACCAGCGAAGCTGTGCTAGGGTGGGAATTATGTATTTCCAATTATGACTGTCCAAAACCAAAACAGGACGGCATATACTACGCAAGCTAGGAATGAATTACTACAATCAATACGGGGAAAAGAGGACGATAACGAGAGAAATTCGCGACAAACTCCTTGTAACAAATATACCCAAGAACATGCATCCAGTTTACAAGGGCAGACGCACCAGTAGAGGAGAAAAAATGATCCGAAGCTATGGCTCAGACGACAGAGCAGCCTTCGTAGACTCGGCTAAATACCCACACAGAAATAGCTACGTGGCAGTAGTCGTAGATCACACCCAAAAGCCCCTTACAAGCGTGTCAGTTAATACCAAACATTCCGAGACAGCAGAGGAGGTAGCCATTGCACTGACATTGGTCTCCACAAATGTTCAATACATAATTAGCGATTCTCAGGCGGCCATTAGAAACTCCGTTGCTTGGAGGCGATTACAAACAGAAACCTATGTGAGTCCCGTGCAGTTAAAGACTCTACCCCGAGATATACGCCAGCGATATATGCAAGCTATGCAAGTCTGCTAGAGCCGCCTTTCAACACATGTTGTGGGGATGTAAAATATATCAAGAAAAAATGGCAGTCTCCCCGGAAAATCTGCGGGCGCGGTGGTCGGCCACGCTACTCAGCTCAGAACTCCTAGACCAACTTTGGGCCGTCCAGCTAGCCATGGATGCCGTGCGGGAGCAACAGCTCCCAGTGGTCATCTAGGCGGCCCCAGGCCCGGCCTCCCAATCGCCGGATTTCAAATAAAGTTATGTCACTCACTCAATTATGACTGTTAAGATGTGATGGTGTAATCGGTTATTCGAACTAATAAAGAATGAGAAATATATATGATCCGGTGGTTTTCATTTATTTAATTACCATAGGGACCATGGCCTTATGGTCGCTGCGGTACACTGCCATAGGGTGTACGGCAACGGTTGGCACGTTCTTCATAAACACGTCACCAACGCCGCGTGCGTTCGGTGCGAACGCGGGCAAAACGCCCCCGCCGTCGACAACAGTTGTGCGCGCTAGTTTGTGTGACTGCACACGACCGCTGTCAAAACGCTGGCGTGAGTAAGCGCGCCAGAAGCAGCGATCGAAGGTTCATGCGGTCTATCGCTTCAACAGAAACTGAGTGAAACAACAGAAACAGAAACTGAGTGGCAACTTCAACAGAAACTGAGTGGCGAAAGCACAGCGCATACTAAGGTAAGAGCCGTGTTGCAGATCGCTTTCAAGATACGGTACAAACTGGTACAAGATACGGTAAAGTACAAGTTGCTCGCAAAGCAGAAGCCGCAACCCCTCCCTCCCGCGCTGCCTTCCCGCTGTCCTTCTTTCGCGTGGGAGATTGAGTCGCCAGTTCCCTTTGCGTCCGGTCGCAAGATACGCATTTGGTGCCGCAGCTAAACATCGCCTCCCCTCCCTCCCGTAACTCCACGACCTTTCGCGCGACGGAAGAAGTGGCGTTTGCTTTCCGCCGTGCATTCGCTCGCCGTGAAAGCGCGCGTCCCTCGCGCGCTTTCACTCGCACATACAGCATACGGCCAATGAGAGTTTTTTTCTGCATCCGGACACGACCATCGAAGACTGAGTCCTCAACAGCTTCTCTGTAAAAAAAGTGACAATAAAATTGGTATGATTGTGGAGAACGGGAGGCGCTATGGTTACACATCGGGCGTTCGACATGGAAGTGAGCGATCTTACTAGGGAGCAAAGACGACAGCGCAAGGCTAAATGCTTCTGTCTTCTGTACATCGCCAAAAGATGTAGCCCAGCATTTACAGCTGTGATACGACCACGAAAAAAATGGTCCGTATATAAAGGTATGCACGCCGTAGACCTAGCAGACGAAGCGCAACGCAACTCACACAATCTATGGTTCAGTCAGCGCCCACCAGGCAGCGACTCTGCTCGATCCCGAGGCCGACAGAGCGCCGACCGCGACATTTTGAGTACTTACATGCGCAGTACATGTGGTCTGCTTATCAGACGCGCGATCAGACAGTGCTATCAGATTTGTGCAATTGGCATAATTTCCGTTTAGACTAGAATATATCAGGTGGTCGATGATCAGGAAGCGCACAGTGTCGTTCCTTGTAATACTGTGCACTGTCAACCTGTAATCTTTGTGGTTAAGGCAAAACAGCAGCTGGCGACGAGGAACGCGCGCAGGCACCGAGTCGCTGTGGCTTCGTTGTAAAAGAGAAATATAGCTGTAGTGGGACTGAAGCGCTTTTCCGACAGGAGCATTCGTGATTTGGCGTACTTGTGGCTGACACTTTTAAGTTTTACGGAATTTAAAAAAATCGCCTTTGGCAGATAGCATAATTGTTGTCCTTGAGCTGGATTACTCGAAGAGGCGGACATTAATGCCAGAAATCGAAACAAATATTCAATGAATTGGGGAAAAGTGACTAATTAACTTGGTAGATAATTACGGCAAGTATTGCAATTTACGAATTGTAACCGCTAAGCTTGCAAAAAGAATCCACTTGAATTGAATTTCCAGAATGACACCAGTTTCGCGATATCATTTCCCAAAGTGTGGAACGAAAGGCAGTCACGTTCCAGTTACTTTTGCGCTACAATGCATAAACGAGCGTTTTGTCAAAAAAGTGTCAGTTTCGCCCGAAAGGCGAAGCATCGATTGCGATAGCAAATTAGTGGACAGCTGCACAAAGTAAGGGTAGTAGTTTTATCGGCTGTATAAACTTGTACACATAGCCACACAAGCTAAATTACCAATGATGGTGTCACGCACGCACAAGCAAACACGAACGCATCTCACTATATGACCGCGGAAACTCGCTGTCAAAACGCTGGAGTGAGTCAGCGCGGCCCCAGCGAGCGAATTGGGCTTCGTATAGACGATCGCATCAACGCCATCTTAGCCGCGAAGACACAGGGAGGGCGGAATCTGCCCCCGCCGCATATGGCTTTCCAGATACAGCCGCGCTGGCGGATGCTCGCGGCGCATAACGGGCCGAAATTGTGCAGAAATTGTGAACGTGTGGCACGCATCGGGATTAATTTCTACATCAGCGATAACCCCGTGGGATTTGACGCAACCGTTACGAATAATTTCAGTGTGAAATTAACATGCAGTCGAAAGCGGGCAATTACAGCTTTCTTGCGTCAGTCGACTTACACATGATAGTCTCCAAATTTCCGAACCATGCCAGCGATGGGGCCGAATAAGCCACACTATCCGTATCGCGTCGCTTGTAAAGTGCGCTACTGAACTCTGCTGTGGAACTGAAGCGGGTCAGCGCTGTAAATCTGTACCACGGCTATTCACCGACTTCGCAAGATAATTCAATAGTGCCTACAGAACAGAATTTGTAGCGCTTTGAGGTAAGTGGCAGGCATTATTTATCGGGGATAGTGGGAACTCGCGCAACGAATTGTCACAACAGCGCTCATCCTGTCCTTCTAGTGTGCTAGCAGACGGTGCTAGCTCGCTTGTCATATTTAGTTGGATGCCCCGTTATCGAAACCACCACCCCTTGGATGGCCGTGCCGGCAGATGGCGACTAGGGGTCAAGGTTAAGCATTTTTGCTCAAAACTAGGGTGTGAAAGCACTAAAAAACAAAAGCTCGTTTACAGCAATAGGACTTTGAGCGCATGTTTCTGCGGCAGCTTACATAGCGCGCTATGCCTCATTTCGTATGCTTCGCTGCCATTTAGCTGATATCTCCCTCATCTGCTACCTCAGCTACCCGCCCGAACGGTACTTAACATAAAATAGGCTACATTCGCCGCTAATACTTGATCAAAGCGGAGGAACCCGAATTTCGAAATTTTTCAAGTATATTCTAAAACATATCCAAAGAAAACAGTTTCATTGGAAGACGGACAGTTGAAGTGACCAAGAAAAGTCGAGCAAGGGATGTTGCTGTAACCAACGCTTCGACACGGGGTCTTCGTCAGGGCGAAGACACGTTGCTTTGTAGAAACGTTGGGTCCAGCGACGTCCCTTGCGGTAGTACGGATGATCATTTTGAATAAATATGTTCTTTCTTCGCTAAACGTTGAGCATCGCTTTCACCTTCTTCCCTACTGCCTAATTAACATACATTGAACACAGACCACAGAGCATGGCGCGGATGTGTGATAAGATTGTACTAAGTACATCTACAGTGAGATGAAGTTTATGTCAGTGCAGTAATTGACCTAAGCTAACTGAGAACATCCGTGCGATACAAAGAATCACGTAGTAGGAAATGCGGTGATGACGCAGTAAAATATGATGCAGCCATTATTTCATGCATGTTGTTGCACTCAAGGTGTTAAAGGAGTCACGAAATCAAAAGAAACAGAGGCAACGCTTGGATATTCGAGTCGCCAAAACCCTCCATTTATTTTTGCAAATTATTCAACGCGTTATTCTGCATTGTTAAAACTTCACACCAGTAATATTGGTGACGACGATTACATTATTTCAGAATACCTGCAGGACGCCGTAATTCCACAGCAACATAAAAAAATTCAGAGCCCTTCCACTACTGTGAAGATAGAAGCCAGCGATGCTTTGACTATGGTGGGTCTGCTATACTGAATATTCCTATAGTGAATTTATACATTATCATCATTAACTATATTGAGCGTATTCGGCATGTTCGTCAAAGAGCATGAACACCGGCGTCTTGTTTTCGCTCGGTGCGATGGCCATATAGTGCGTTTGCTGCGCCAAGTCCGCCCCATCGTCACAAACTAGCGTATGAGCTCGGCTTCGTATGAGATGACGAAGCCACACTGCACGGCTTCGTCAGGATCCTGGAAGATGTGGTTAAACGAGCGTCCGTCGTCTCCCCTACCTTCTTGCCTACCAGTTTGAATAACCTGGTATAGGAGCAGCATCGCCATTATTAATACCATGCTTGACAGCAAGCGTCTGGCCTAAGGGGAGATTGTCAAATTCGAGAACATCCCTGTAGGAAGTCAAAACACGGTAGCGGTCTTCGGCTTGTGCAGGTAAGAAGTCCGTCGCGATCATTTTGTGAATCTTGCGATCAGCACAAGAAGCAGACTTTGAAAACTTGAAAGCCGCCACGGGATGGTCATCTATATATACTCCGTTTCATACATCAGGTGCAACGCCGTGGAGGCTAGAGATACTTTTTGCGATGGCTACGTTCGCGCTTAGAAATAGTTCGGGGTTTTCTGACCGATTTTTGTGAAACTGCTCTATATATAGACTCAGTTCTGAATGAAAAAAACTCAATTATTGGAAACAAACAAACTTATACGGCGGAAAAACACGGTTTCTTAAGATCAGTTTGCTTTTCCTTGTTTTTCTTTTCGTGCTTACTAATTGCAGCCGATAAGCAGCCGCACATGCATGCTCGCGGGAGCATACGCCGCTGGCACGCAGCGAAGTATAGAAGGGACGCGCGGAGTGATACATTTTGGCGACCGAACTTCTCGCGTAACTTCCAGAGCGCTGCAGCTGATGTACGAAACGGAGTACAAAGGCTCAAGTTGGGCGAGCCAAATTTCTTGAGTTACAATTTGTTTGTTTCGACCGATTTTTACGACAGGAATGTGTGCCCGGTAGGCCGTGATAGAACAGTTTGGGGTACGGTGACATTATACTGCAGTGGAATGAGGGGCAGCGTAGTTTCGATATACTCTCCATCAGAAACGGGCGGGGAAGACTACACGTCCATATATGATAATGGTTCGGGTGGCAGTCGAACGTAGCTGGTTGGATTTAAGCGGATATGGTTTGCATCACAAGTATCAGAAAAAAATAGGCAGTTCAAAGCGGAGGGTGCTGGCGGAGCAGCCAATAAGAACTGAATGCACTGAGAGAAAATCGAGGCCGAGAATGAGGTCCTGAGGACAATGGGCAATCATGGTAAAAAGGGACAGCAGTGTGGAGGCCGGCGATACTTACACGTGCTGTAGACATACCAATGACAGGAACTGTACCGTCGTCCGCAAAGCGGACGACGCGTGTGGTTGCAGGAGTGAAGGCTCATTCACACCGGCGACTTGAGGAGGTCGCGCGACCATTTGCGACTCGCGAACAAAAAGCGACCGAAGGCGACTGATGTTCACACCGGCAAGCCCGGCTGAGCGCGACCTGCAAGTCGCAATCCCGGACATTCTCGTTCTTCAGCGAGAATTCTAGGGATCTACGCAGTTAGCGCGCATTTCGCTGGCACTGTGTAAATTGGTTTCGCGTTCCGGCAACAGCCATGGATTTTGATTCGAGCGATGGCTGGATTTTGATTCGAGCGAACAGGAAGACGTCGTCCCTGTGCTGATGTGCTCCGCCGGGGTGTCAGCTGTGGCAGCGCGGAAGCCTCCGAAGAAAACGCGACGCTCGTGGGTGCGCCCGTGCTTCCGCTCGCGTGAAATGACCGGCCACGCAAGCCGCCTCCTGCCCGAACTTTGTGCGCATGACAACGAGTATTATCGAGAGCAAGTTGTAATTTCTAGTTCGCATTGCGTGTTATTCGGTGCATAATAAAGCAAAGCTGTTCACCCGCTGTTCACCTTTGGGTGGCGTGCTCATCCAACGAACGGCAGCTGGAAAAAGGGTTTGTGTTGTGCTTTCTTTTCCTGCTGTTTAGCTTCCAGCGAATGCGACCGCGTACATTCGACACGTTGCTGCAACTGCTGCGTCCCAGAATAACAAGACAAGACACCAATTACCGGCCTGTAGCCTGCATATCGTGACGCGGACATTGCATTTGGCGTGGACGACGACACATCACTTTCGGCGCGACGCTGATTGGTTGAGCAGCTTTGCGACCACTGTCGCGCGACTGAAAAATCGCGCAGTGAGCGACTGACCCAAAATGGTCGCTTTTCGAGAAAAGCGACCATTTGCGACCATTTGCGACTGGTCGCTTTGCGACCAACTTGGTCGCGCGACCACTGTCAGTCGCCGGTGTGAATGAGCCTTAAGGTGCTTTTTAATTCGTCGTTGGAAGGCAGCGTTCATAATGGCGAGGTGCGCATCTGTGTCGATCAGCGCAGTGACAGCAGCGCCTTCAACGTTAACTTCAAGAAGGTTCTGGTTCATCGGTGAAGTAAGCAGAAGATTTGAGGGCAAGGTCGACATTGCAGCTTTGCCTCCAGAAGCTGAAGTTCCTCGTTTCGCGTTGCTTCATGAGATGTTCGTTTCGGCCATCTTAATAAAATTTTGAAGAGAAGTAATTGTGTGTTGTTCTATTAGAAAATTTTCATCTTGACACACCTTTTTTCCCTCGAATATCTCCATTCGATTCGATTAGGCAATTTTGATAAATTACTGCATTGTCCGCCCACGTCGCGTTAACACTCAAGTTATACGCTCTTGCTATGTTTTCTGCGCAATTCAGTGTTCGAAGTGCCCGCCTATATCAGTTTCTTAAAACAAAAACAAAAATAGGTTTCTAACTATTGCCGAATGAATTTAAAATAAATGATACAAAACACGAGGAAGCCGCAGGTATGATTTATACTAAGTAAGCCCCATTTTTCATTCCATGATATCAATCCTGCACTAAATGCCCCCAGAGAATTATGTACCGACGTTTTATGAAAAACAGTGCCGCCGAAGAAATGCTGGCTTCAATGAAACAGTTTGATAGAATGGCCATGCTTCCGAAAATTACTCTCGTTCAGAGAGCAGTAGCGGCTGTCAGCTGGAGAGCCTGCTCAGAACGGAGCCATCCTGAATCACGATTCTGAATCACGATTCGAAAAAAGTCAGTTAAAACACCACACGCTGGTCGTCGTGGCGTCTGATGACAGCCACGTGACGAAGACGATGACAGTATAAACTCGGATATCTCGAAATCTCCGTCGCCGTCAGCCGGGGCGGGAATATGCAGGAATGTGTTCTTTTCGATTATTATGTGTATGTTTTTATGCTGTGCAACTGCAACACTTTATCGCTTTATTTGAGTTAGTTTTGACAGCAGGTCCCAATACTGTCGTTGACTAGGGCAACTCCTCCTGTATATTCTTGTTACTGATTTATATTTCAAAAGAAAATTAACTTCTTCTTCTTGCAAAGTGGTACGCGATGAATGTTCATACACCAGCATAAAACTACTGAAGAGCTTTTTCCAATGAATTTCATGTAAGTACACCCATCCTCCTTGTTAGAAAGGTGGGTCTTACATCGATGGTATATTTCAGAACAGTCATGTGTCGTTCATATCAGTACGCTATGTTTCAGTTTTGCTTCTCTGTATTCAGTTTTTCTTCGCGAGTTTTGGTTGCGTGAGATAGTACAATTCGCAGAGCGCCAGTAATACAAAGCAGAGCCAGTAGGCGGGAGAGACGTACAGTCTCTCGTGTCGTATAAGCTAAATTTGTTTCAAAACGCAGGAATCGTGGCTAGATGAAGGGATTAAATGACTGTGTGTGTGGATTGCATGGATGAATGGGTGTACTTCATGAGCATTCCATTTCAAACAGCTGGCTATACCAACATTCCTGCTTAGTACATGGTCATCTATTGGACACACAGATTGTCGGACGGCCGAACGAACGATTGGATGGATGGATAGATGTTATGCCATGCATGTCATTGATGCGGTAAAATGAAACACATTACTTGTCACGATACGCATGTCATGTGACGGCATGCCTATAGGGTCGTTTACGTCATTCATGCCATTCTTGCCGGGACATGCATATCACGTCCTTTATGTGGTATCACGCATTCATGTCGTCCATATCCTGGTATTTGTCGATCTATAGGAACGACCACGATGGCATCATGTCATTTGTGGGATGACTAGCGTGTCATGTAACTCATGCCATGCATATTCTGAGAAATATCCAGGTAGAGAAATGACCACGACGGCATCACAACGGGAGAGCATAGATAGATAGATAGATAGATAGATAGATAGATAGATAGATAGATTTAAATTGCCTAAAGTAGACAACGAATGATTCACATTAAAACCGGTCCAATAAGCAGGGGCAGTGCTTTGCTACTGGAGGGACGATCTTGCTGACTGAGGACAAGAACGACCCACCGCGGTGGCTCAGTCAGCTAAGGCATTGCGCTGCTAAGCACGAGGTCGCGGAATCGAATCGCAGCCGCATTTCGATGGAGGCGAAATGCAAAAACGCCCGTGTGCTTGCGTTGTAGTGCACGTTAAAGAACCCCAGGTGGTCAAAAATTAATCCGGAGGCCTCCACTACGGCATGCCTCATAATCAGAACTGCTTTTGGCACGTAAAACCCCAGAAAGAAGAAGAGGACAAGATGGTGAGCGTTGGTCTGCTACAGTAAATGTCCGGAGACGAGTAAGCACATCACTATGCAATGCCAAGACATTCACCAGGCAAGAACCGTAGGCACATTCTGTTTTCCGGAAACGCTGGTATTTATAGTTGATGGAAGCACTAACTGGTCAGCAGTCAAGATAAACAAGAGACGGTAGAGATTGGTTGGAAAAGAAGAAAGGAAGATATGGAACCCAGGTGCTTACCGGCATATATATAAGGATACAATATAGAGTTAGAGTTTTTAATGAGGAGAAATAATTTAACGTTGAGATACCCATGGTACCAGACTGCAGTATGTGTAGTGAAAACTGATTAACTGAGCAGACAAGGTCACTATTTGCCGCCGTTCCTTCACAAAATGGGTTTTATTAGAAGTCATCATTAGGATCGTTCTTCAATGTAATGGTACAAACAAAAAAACACACACACAGCAGCATGCATTAATACGGATTTGTAGTAGTGGCGGTGAAGTTTAAGTATCAGGTATGATTCGCCTTAGAGGCCTACACAGGCAATACCTGCACACTTTTGTGACGCCGCGTTTAGCGTTATTCCTTGAATTGGGGACAAGTATTACAAGATGGATCGATGTCGATTCTGTCACCGCTATCTGCGCGACACGAAAATAATGCCAACGAAAAGGTTGCCAGCTTGACTTTCTTTCACACCACCTGGGATTTGACCTCCTCAAGCATCACAGTGAGTCTGAGAGTCAATTTATAGATTGAGGTTCTGATGCACCTGTTTTCTTTTTTTTTCTTTTTTTAAGATGCACGCAAAGCACAGTAAACACTCTTGGTTTCGTATCCTCTGGAATATAGGTGCGACGGCTGAGTAGTGAATACGTAACCCGTGACTTTGTGCCCCGTAAGCTAATGAAATAGCTCTTGAGACACCGCGGCATGCTTTCGTTAGGCGCTCGATCCGCACTGACCGTAGCGGCCGCAGAGAATAGTTGCACGGGATTTTTTTGAACCTGTATAGCCCCTACGGCTCAGGTTCAATAAAGAAGGAAAGACCGGTGGTACTTTTATTAAGATGTCACTAAACGTCACTGAATTTAAGCGTCAAAGTTTAAAGCCGAATGCTCACACACATATATAAGGAATCACTGACATCGCTAAGGTGAAAAGTGACGGTCATTTATTTACAGCAGTAAAAGCCGTTGCGTTCGGCAACAGCCCGCTCCTTTGCGGGACAGAACGAGTAGGTGGCCGCGTGGCCGCCACCGCAGTTGACGCACACGTATCCCTCGAGGTAGCGACAATGGTGGTGGTGGTGGAATCCCGCGCACAGCTTGCACCGCACCGCGGACTGGCAGCGTCGCGCCTGGTGGCCGAATCCGAAGCAGTTCATGCACTGCATCGCCGTCCGCTGGCAGGCCTCCACCTTGTAGCGGTCTCCGTCGATGGTGACGGTGGTAGGTAGCTCGGTGACCTCCGGCGCGAAGACCAGGATGACGGTGCTCTTGGGGGACTCGAGGCAGGTGCCGTTGTCGAGACGCGTGTACGAGACGGCACGCCGCGCCGACATCACGCCCGCCGGTTCCAGCTCCTCCAGCATCTCGCCGTCGGTCACGTAAAGCGGTACGGTCCGGATCTTGGCCATGTTGCGCGTGTACCAAGTGGACAGCCGCACGTCGACGGCGGCGCCGAGCAGGGTCTTCATGCGTTGCAGCTTGAGGGTCGTCGCGCTGTCGCGCACGTGCACGACGAAGCAGCCGGTGGCCGTGATCTTGACCGTGATGACGCCCTCGTTACCACCGACGCTGCGGACGGCCTCTTCGACAGCCTTGGGATCCAAGTCCCAGGCCGTGATGGTCTCGTCTTCCAAACTGATCAGCAGAGGAATCCAAGGTTGCGAGACACTTCTGAGGGTGCGGCTGGGTGCCACCGCGTCTTGGCTTGCGGGGTTCCCGAGTTCGCCCGCTGGGATCCACGTCCTGGGTTCGCTGCCTGCTGAGTCGTCCGCGGAAAAACAGGCGACGTTGGCGTCCGGTCGGAAGTCATCCACAGTGGTTCCCGGTACGCTTTCGACACCGGTGGTTCTCTCGGGGGCGCCAGTTGGTGCGCTATTGAAAGAGCTGGCCCTCGTTTCCTCGACGACAGCCGCCTCCTGCGTTCCGGTGTGGCACAGTCGCTTGGCGTAATTGTGATATCCCAAAAATGAATAGTGCTCGCCTGGCACGCTCTGATGGTAGGCCCATTCTTCGCTTTGATTCGGGGCGCTATGACAGCCGCTGCCGCTGCCACTGCTGGAACAGGCGGCGTAATCGTATCCATCATTAGTTGGGATTCGGCGCTTAAGTTGGCTCGCCATGAAGATCGCCGAGTATCGGTTGAATAAACGCGTGCTATACTGTTCTACGGCTAAAAATACGCTTTCAGGGGTGGCCACACGGTAGCGTGGGCTCGAAGGAACATTCACGGTATAGAGCGCTCACGATTTGTACGTCACCCGGGGAGGGCTGCGCCAGCAGCTGCGCGATAACGATAATGCTGCAGATTTTACTAACCAGCAAGGGGAAGGGGGCGCCATG
Source organism: Dermacentor silvarum (assembly GCF_013339745.2). Taxonomy (NCBI): domain Eukaryota; kingdom Metazoa; phylum Arthropoda; class Arachnida; order Ixodida; family Ixodidae; genus Dermacentor; species Dermacentor silvarum. The sequence continues at coordinate 24,237,865 of NC_051164.1, read as the reverse complement.
AAAGCGGCCAAGACCGACAGCCTTTCTTACATCGAGCGTTGTTTACGACGGTCTGACCAAGCGCTTGATCCAGCTACGAGCCTGCGTAACGGAAGACGTTCCGACAGGAGAATGGCCGAAGTGTTTTATGCACAAAACGGCAGAGCTGATGATGCACGACGTTCAGCACGGAGCCGGAAGGCGAACTTTCGTTGCCCGCGACGCGCGAAGAAAGTGAAGTGCAATGTGCACCTGCTTAAGTAGAAATTCACGAAAAATCAAATATACACGCTTTAAAAATGTAAAGTTCATGGGAAAATATGTAAAACATAGCCTTGAGACGATTCTACTGCCAACCCTTCCAGGAGCGCTGTGGATGTTTTATATCGAAATTCTTCGGACATTTTTTGTCTTATTTTTTTTTCAATTGAAGCTTTCTAGTTTAGTTGAATGTTTCCGGACTTTTTGACCGTGGATGTTGCTGCAGCTGGTGGCGGGTGCTGCCGTTGTTGTCTTCAACAATCGCTTCTATACAGGACAGCTATTTCAAAGTGTTGCAGAGCGTTGCCAATTATGGAAGTTGATCATATTCGCGTCTATCATACCCGATGAATAGTGAACAGTCTTGACGTTGCCTCGACTTCCCAAAAAAAAAAACTATGCTGAATGGTGGCGGAAATGAAGGGAAAATAAGATCTGTGCGTCTGACGCACACTCACAAGGATTAGCTTACGCGGAGGTGCTATAATCCAGCTCGGTTATGGAAAGCCGGCACCCATACATCCCACACGACCGAACATCGAGAAGTTTCAGAACAGACAGAACATTCCTGTCTTGGTTTTATTTCTTGACTAGACAGCTGTCGACCGAGTAACTACGCCATGGAATTTTCCTGGAGAGTACGTTACCTTCAAATGCGACCTGTTCAAAACTCTTGCCAAGTGTAGAGCGGCTTCGGACGTCACAAAAACCTTATGTGGTGATCTCGTGCTGCCAGACCTCATTAACGCGTATACACAAACTATGGTCATACTGAAAAAAGCCGAGTCCACTCTGCATTCGGCGGGAGAAGAAAGGAGAATGGGTTACTCTGCGTTTCCAATAGCAGCGCTCAATTGGAGAGGCCAAATTTGGCAGATATCTGCGACGCAATTGCTTATTGATCTCAAACTACCGCACCGTGCTGATTGGCGTGCACTTGAGTAGATTGTGCTACCACGTGACGGCCAACTCTATTTTCGGTGACTTGAATATTCTCCTTTCTCAGGCGCAGATCCACGTTCTACTTCGCGCGTGTTTTGAATGGATCGCATGAAACGTGCTGTTATAATTTATTTATTTGCCTTCTCGAGCAACTGACATTTTGCACCGCAGTTGTGGAGTCAGCAGCGAGCTAAACGTAAAAGAAGCAGGCGCGAAACTATCGTGCCAATACTTCTTTAAAATTAGGCGAGCATCTGGTCACGAAACCGTTGCTGAAAACAATGAAGCTATTAATCACTTTCGGCGCTACCGCGAGGAAGGAAACGACCAGATCAATACGGCGCAAGGTTACGGCAGGTGTGGGGGCGTGCCGATTTCTGGATAGGGCTGTGAAAAACGGCTACGGCCGATAGAATTCGCTCAGTAGCATAACGAGGAACGTGAGCGCCGCACCTTTCGCATCATTTTCAGCAATCCATCTGTGAATCTCTAAAACAGAATAAAGCAAGAAATGAATTAATTTTCTTCGAAAGCAGCGCTGGACCCCTGGCTTCTCGCCCTCAACTGGACTTTGCTGATTTTTGTTGCCATGGAGGGAGTAAACGTCATGAAGTGAACCTTCGCAAGTCTTCGAAAAGTCGGTCTAACACGTGACCCTGACAAACGCTAAAGCTTACCTTGATGTAGCCATGTGTTGCGCCGAGCTCTTTGGGCTTTAATTTCATCGCGTTACGCTCCTTCCCAGTTTTTTCCTTCCTCTGTGGTAGTTCCGGTTGTGTTGGTGTTGGTATTGTTTTTTTTAATAGACATGGTACAAATCTACGATAAGTGTTGGGCAGGTTCCGTTCACATTTTATGAGTTCTATAGTTTAGCAATATTGAATGATTTATATGCAGCGTCCAGTGTTAAAGAGTGAGCTTCGTGGCAAGTGCACAACCCAGTATTCAAGGGGATGGTCGTCATCATGATCCTTTTCTTGCGAGAGTAATGTCCACATTTTCCCGGTAATCCAGCTCAAGCAGTAATAGTGTGTTAACTATCACAGGACATTTTAAATTTTATGTTCATGATCAGGGAACACATGGGGAATGCGGGAGATGGAAATTCAAGACGATGAGCAACACAAGAACAAGGTGAGAGCAGCAGCCAACGTTTCGACAAGTGGACTTGTCTTCTTTAAGGCGACATATGCTCTCTCGGCAAAGTATATATAGGCAGGGTTCTTTTAAAGGGGAGATTCATTTAAAGGAGAGATTCATGTTCAGGATCAGATACTTTAAGATGACACCCTGTATATATCCAGAAAAAGATTTATTTCAGCAAAATTAATAACTGGGTGAGTTAAGAAAAGTTAAGGTTCGTTCAGAAAAGTGGGCGAAGGAGCAAAGACAAACGATTGGTATAACATGAGCGCTTATTCTCTAATGAAAATATTTTATGAGAGACTTACGTATACCGAGTCCATTTTAGTGGAAATAGATTTCAAAAATCAGATTTTAAAGATACGTTTATGCTCTGTTTACTATTCACTTGTACGTGATGAGCGACTTACCGTCGCAGTCCGTTCGCTAATTAACAAGTATTCGTTAATCAAATTCTTACTCATTGATTTCAACAGCAACGTTGAAATGTAGGTATCGGAGGAAGAGGATGCGGCAGGGCTCGAATACAATTTGTGCGGCTTTAAAAACGCCATCGGTTGTTAAGATTTCTTTGACAAGTAATCCCTTTCAGGCACTTCAACACCGAAACTACGAGCTCGAAGAGCACGCCCCAAAGATATAATGGCGTTACCACGCCTTGCGTGTGGTCAGCCCTTTCAAGATGGTTGGAAGGAAAAAAAACTTTATTCAGGTCCTGTACAGGGTGTTGCCAGCCTGCCTGGCTAGTCCCATGTTGGGACCGATAGGTCATGCCTCCTAGCCCTATCACGGGCGTACTGGACAGCCAGGACTTGAGGGATATGATTGTGGGATTTAATCATTCCTGAAAACTGATCCCGGGAAATGCCAGGGCCGAGCGACCTGCACTCCCAGAGCATATGTTCAAGTGTGCATATCTTCTTTTTGCATGCTTTGCATACAATATTCATGTCTTTAATTCTATACTATGCCTTCATTTGTGCTGGTGAATAATATGACTGTGTTTGTAATTGCCCAAGTGTAACAGCTTGTGTTCTATTTAAGCTAATGTGAGGGCGTGCAAATTCCCTCCTTCCCATGTAGTAATGTTTTGTAATTTCATTGTATGTATGTCATGAGCGTATCTCTCTGTAGGTTCTCCAATCCAGCAGAACCACAGCCGTATGTAAAAGCGGCCCGGTCATTAAGTTCGCGGGCGCCGCCGTTGGCCCATTCATTTGGATTGAGGAGAAGGTCACCAATTAAACCAAGGAGCGCCAGGAACCAATAAATGTGTATCATTTGCTTGTGTTGTGTTAATTATCCTCGCAGCCTGTGGAGCAATCGTGCCACTGCTGAAAGCTCTGATAGCCGTTTTCGAGTCACTGTATATTTCTGTGTATCTATCGTCTGTTAGTGCCAATGCAATGGCAACTTGTTCAGCGACTTCAAGTTTGCGCAATTGGTGCATTTGGCCTGGTGATCGACTACCGCCGCCGCACAGTTGCCAGCTACACTATCGCATATAGCTGGAAACTGCCCCGTTCCGAAAGGAATACAAGATGGCTGCCCACCCAACGCTCTGGCACTGGCTACTCGGAGCTGATATGGAAAATAGACTTTTGTAAAATGAAAAAAAAAAAAAAAATGGGCGTCCATGTAACGTTGTATAGCCATTTCGACAAGTATATAATATCGCTCTGCCAGCTCTTATTCGCTGAGGATCTGTTTTAGCGGCATATTTAACCTTCAGTAGCATGCCACCACCATTTTCGACCAGCCACATCTAGCTAAGCAACGGGAAGCGGACAAATCGCAGATGCCGGCACCGCCATCCTGATACGGTTATGTACTTCTAGTGCTCTAGCTCGACCCCACCGAAACCCTCTCCACTCTATGCACCATCCTCTCCACTCCTGCGTACCCCTCGCCTCTAGCAGCCAATTAGATAAAAAGAAAATCAGTCAAGGTAGACAATGCTATTCGCTTTGAAAACAAACAAAAGTGGCCTCCTATAAACAAGGAAAGAGTTTGATTTGACTCTGCAAACAACGCTGCAGGTCGCCGCCCGATGCTAGTGTCGGCGGTTACATCACTTTGACATCAGGAGACTAGAATAAGAACAGATTGGAATACTTTTACGTCATAGGGTGCCAGAATAGCGACCAAATTGGAAGTAGGGATTCCCTTCAAGTAATTCCTGTGTAGCCATATGCACGCATTTAGACAGCCGACTGTATTATGGACCTACGTAGCGCTACATGTCACGAATGTCGTCTATGACAGCTCTCTAGGAGGCCGTAAACCATGTGACGTGTTTCCGCTGTCTTAACTGCTCAAGAACCACGTATACTGTCCTAACCGAAGAGAATTATAACATATTCTGTTCCTGGATTTGAACATGCGATTTTCAAGAAGCCCTCTTTGTTGGGCCTACCTGCCAACAAGTGCCAAATCACTTCTCAATTCCAAGTCAGCACATTCTATGCTCACCAAGAACGGCATTTGAGTGTCATGCTTCCACAATGTTCTCCTGCCGAATGGAAACCATTGTGGATCTTATGTTGAATAAACTCCTGACATGACGTTCTCGGCTTTTCATTTTCTGCATAAGGTTAAGATCCGGAAGCTTAACCGAAGTCCCTAATATACTGGAAAGCCCGGTAATGCCTTAATTTACTATAACAAACTTCTTTGAACCAGTTTTCGTTTCGTTTGCCATGACGTTAATATGTGTCTTGAAGTCATGGCACAGAAGGCCGTCACGTGAAAGCAGACCATGCGATGTTTTGGCACTTGCTCCGGCTAGTTCGGTGGTCTGTTATACTGCTACACCGCACCACGCACTAAGTAATCCAGAACGTTCTTTTAACACAAACAAATGAAAAAAAAGTTGAAAATGTCCTGTGAGTAGTCCTTTTGCCAGCTTCGCTGTAAATTGATGCCGCGTAGAACCTAACATTTCTATTCTGCAGCGCTTGAACGGAGCGTGCACGCATGAGCGGTATAGAAAGTTGTAACGAAATTTAGAAAAACACTATGAATTCGGCTAGTTGTCTTTACACAGTAATTAGTGATATAGGGCGAAAGGATACAGGAGGGTGACTAAATAGGAGAACAAGCGTTTATGGCGTTGTTGTTTATTTTTTTCTGCTGATGTCACATTTCCGTCACTTCTGTCAGTATATAATTCCCTTTTTTAATCAACATTCCAGCTGGCACTAATTGATTGTCCTAGCATTTGCTTGTCCTTTTGTCTTGTTGCGCGCTACACCCCTAATTACTAAGGAAGTCACACGGAATGTACACAGCTCCAAATAAGTTAATACTGGTGGAATGCAGAGACACAGTGCAGGTATGCATGTTGAGATATATCCTTGTGGTCACAGGGGCTCATCCATGCACTCTTAAAGTTTAGCGAAGAAGCAGTTAGCTCAAGATAAAATGAGAAAAAAAAGGAATGGAAAAGAGAAATAAAAGAAATTTCAGAATATGCACGCTAGAATCCAAATATATAGATATTGAATAGCATACTTAATGCAAATGAAGGAAAAAATAAAATAAATTTACCAAAATTGAGAAGAAAGAAATAACAAAACTTCCAATTTAGTAATTAACTCGCACTGAACCTCAACGAAAGTCCTGGATGGCAGAACAAACATTTCATTCACTGTGCACGAGAGTCGATGTACCCAAAGATTGCAAATTAAGCATAGTCAAATCTAGTCGAAGACGACGTTTCTACGGTTGTTTTTCATTGGATAAAGATTTGTTGACACGAAATAAATAAATCGTGAAATTGAGGAGGACGGATGCGTCCCCTTTATTTCATCAAATAAAACAATAAATTAAGACAATGTAATGTCGCCTTAAAGGCATCTCAAAAGTACGCAGTAGTGCATCGCATTCAATGGTTTCTTAAATGTACTTGATTTTGTGTGGTTTGTGCATTGAGTATGTGCCACTGGCTTTGCACCCGTCTGTGGCGAACACTTGTATGCGTGTATTGTAGCACAAGTGGATGCAGAATTCTGTTTTTTTTATGAAGCTCTCATGATCACGCGGGCAATTCTTCTTCCTTCAACTTATGGCACGTACCCACGAGGGGGGATGGTTTTGGATCGCAATGGAAATTACATATTGTTTGAAGGAAGAAGAAGTTGATTTGCAAGGAAGGGTGACGCGGCAAAAGAGGTGCGTTGAATTTTTATTCTATTGTGCGACTGCTTATTGGCTCTTTGAGCAATACTACAGTAATTAGTTCTACAAGAGTGAGGTGCTACGCTTACACCCGAAAACACAGTAGAAACGGGTATTACAGGTGCCCTCAAAATAACTCGGAACGCCAGACCGGTGGCCGCTCATCGGCAGAGCCCACCCGCGGAAAAATACAGCCTTGGTCTGCGCGTGCGCGGCATCCCTGGCAAGCAAACCTCGCTCCCTAGCGCATCTAGATAAGAGTTGCCTTGCGTCAAAAAACTTGCGGTTTGTCCCTCTTAGCGCCGCGACAACAGATCTGGGGAGAGGGGGGGATCGGGGCCTGTAGACGACAGCGTGCTCGCGCGCTATGCAGAGTAATCTCTAAACGCACGCGTGATTCTTGTGGCGTGTTCTCGTCGAAATCTGTATTCATTCTAAGAGATAGTCATGCTTTCTGGATAGCTTGCATGGGTCAAGTCCATGAGCGTTTATAACTGAGTGGTGACCAGTGAGTTCACCATGCTCTACTTTTAATTGTACCTAATGTCTTGTATATCCGAGTTAATTATTTCGCCTAAAGAAACTATGAATTTATAGCTTATCCTTCATGAGGGCGAGCGCCACGGCTCGCCTATAATAGCACTGTAGCGCACTTTACAACCGGATTATCATGTAGCGCGATGTATTTTCGTCATTGTGCAATTATATTCCGAGCCGCATTTACTACTTGGGAATAAGATCAGAACTTTGACTGTAACACGATGGCTCCTTTAAAAACGATGACCGCGTGCAGTAATAAAAGTTACCCCCCCTCCCTTCCCCCCTGTGACAACGCTAAAAGGCACCCAACGCTATTCTTGTGGAGCAAAGCAACACCTATTTAGTTGCACTAGGGAGCGAGGCGAGCTTGCTATGGAGACGGCGCATGCGCAGACTCTGGCACTACTTTTTCACCGGCGCGCTCCGCCGGCGAAAGGCCACCGGTCCCGCGTTCCGAGTTATTTTGTGGGCACCAGTACATTTGCTTCAGCAGTGTTATTTTTGATCATCGTAATGTCGGCAAGGCACTGAATGTGAGGTCGGATTAGAGATTAGATAAAAACAGAGCTATCAGATGGACGAACCTAGAAGAAGCACACTGACACGGCGCTAGATAACAAATGTACGCTCTCAATGACAGACCTTTTATTTTAAATACGCATATAAATAACGGATCTTAAGAATCTGGCTAACATCGTAAGACGGCCACTGGAAATGAAAGGCGGCTGAGGCATTTTAATCAAGCACACATCTGAGTGGTTACACAACCATCACAAGGTTTTCATTTTTGCTTATGTGAGACTGATGGAAAGGATTGCTGACCCAGCTATATTTCCATGCATATTAGAAGCATTCCATCTTAAACAGGCCTAATATTCCTCTCGCAATCTTAAGAATCTGGTTGATTAAACAGCGTTTTACACTCGAAAATTGATGGTTTCATGCGCCCCGCCGACAATGTGCGCAGGATTTCCCGAGACGGTGAGCTTGGCTACATTATTGTTATGCCTTCTTAGTCTGTTGTTGATAGATCTGCCTGGGTAACCAATGTATTGTTTTCACAAGTCAAGGCTATCGAGTAAATAATGCACTGCGCACACGCAACATACTAGTTCTTGTGCTTAGCCGTGCTCCCTTGCCGTGTCCGCGCGTCAGATTTTTTTTGTGCAAGGACTAACTAGCTTTCGGGGTATCAGAAATACTACCTTAAAACCTGCTTGTTCACGAATCCTCGTGAGATTGTGCGACAGATTGTATAAGTAATGACGCACAACAACCTTTTCTTTTATCTTTCGTCCCTCCTTGTATAGTGCTGTTTTCATCTAATCATGAACCATGCAGTCAAGCCTATCAACAATGCTCAGATTAGAGAGCTTTAGAAACATGTGGCCCAGGTTTAGTGGAGGCCATAGGCCAGGCGTAGAGAATAGTCGGAAGACTGTACAAGGGAGCGCTAAAGGCGTACAAAGGGGCTTGAGTTTTTGGATCGGCAATGCCACTTGGAAAAACTCTCTATTGTAAGTTATTCTAGAAACACCATTGGTAAAGACGGGATGAAATGCGTTTGTTGGCACTATCAGTGGCAATGATGCCGGTGGAATAGCGTCAGCAGTAATGGTAAGGGATAAATCAGTATATGTCCATCGTTTCCAGCAGACAAGTACCGCCCCCTGACGATACTTAGCTGCGTCACAACTTCCGTGCAATTAGGTGGTAGGCCTAAGTAATTCGCATTATGGCAGAACTGCCCCACAAGGAGCGCTTCATTTTGATGCCCGCAGAAGTTCTGGTACACAGTTTTCGACAAGACAGCGTCACCTTAGCACGTATTTTGCTCAATATGTATTTTTTATTGATTGATTGATTGGTTGGTTGTTTCAGCCGTTTTAGGGAATATAATATAACAAAAGAAAGGCAAGTGTTCCTTGCAGTTACATTGTTATACTGTATAGTGAATGCATTTAGGAGGCACAAGGATGAAGTGTCGAGAAATTAAGCACTTCATAAAAGTATTTGTATTTGCTGAATATTTTATTGCGATAGCAATTATATGGGCACTTCTACCGGATTTCTGCCGTCGTCCTCGCCGTCGCCGTGAGGTTCCCTATAGATAAAATCTTCGCCGCGCGCCGTATGCCCGAGCGGAAGCGTGCGGGGACGCGCGCTTCACGGAGAGCGAACGCACTCAATCACCCACGCGCAAGCAAGGAAGCGGGAAGCCAGCGCCGGAGGGAGCGCGGGGGGGGGGGGGGGGGGGGGGGGGGGGGCGCACTTTTACGCTGCCAACAACCGCGCTCGTCGCTCGTCCGCACCGTCTCTTATCTCCACACGGCTCTGACCTTTATGCGCCGTGCGTGCATTCGCCGCTCAGTTTCCGTTGAAGCGATAGACCGCACGTACCTTCGCCCGCTGCGGCGTATATACGCTCGCTGCCAGCGTTTTGACAGTCGTTGTCTGCAGTCGTTCAGTGTGATCTATTCCTGTTTGTTTGTGCGCGCTCACACCACGCTTGTTCATTCAGTTAGTAATAGTCGGGCCACATTTTCCAACGCACGCTACACATGCAATGCTGCCCAGATCGGCAGTGCAGCACTACAGGTGTGTCCCTTCGCACGCGCTGCCCACGGGAATCGCTTCTCATCAACATCACGGTTTCACACGCGCCTTCTCGTGGTCATCGAGTCTCTCTTCATATCGGTATACTTACGCCACAGCACACCTGCTTACTTAATCAGCTCATGTTTACTACAATTCATATTGCTACCAAAGCCGCTCACCTTACTTCGTATGACATTGCTGTGTTGCTATCGCATTCATTGCTTCGCCCTTAGGGCGAAACTGTGACATTTTTTTCTAAAACAGCACTCGTCTTCAGTGGCAACACCTTCTGCAAGAAGGTCCTTCTTTTTTTGGGCAAATGAAAGGAAGTTCAATAAAGTCAACCTTACGAATTCCCTTTCATGACTCCGTGCTGTAGTGAAGAGTTCGATAAAGACTCGTCTGTTCAGGTGGCATGTTACGCGTATAAACAACACCGCGGTTTATGGTAACTGAAGAACTTTATTTATGATCTCAGAACACACCCGGGTTCCTTATTCACAATCGATTCAGTTATAGTGAATGATTCAAGTGACTCCATAATTGTGAACAAGCAACCCGAATTTGTTGCGAAACGTCAATTATTGTATCACTTTATTGTATAGTGGTAGCGCCACTAAGATGAAGACGACAGGACATGTGTTGCATGTCCTGCATGTCCTGATCTGCTGTATGTTCCATACTTCAGTCTTCGTCTCGGTAGAGTAATGGCATGTAATTATTTACTTTCACTCAATGACATTTTTGGTTGTTTTGTGATAGGTTGATTATTTTTTGAACACGAAAGTTCCTTATGCCGAGCTCCGCCAAGAATTCTCGCGTGTACGAACATCACGGAAAGGACGCCACGAAAGAGCAGGCTTGCTTTCGAGCATCCCGCGAGATGGCGCCACTTTGCCATTTTCTGAGCTTTGTGCTCTGACGGCTTCTGGTAACGACGCAGTTTCGTCACATGGTATCGCTTCCGCGTCCGATTAGCCTATGACGCCTGGTTTCCGCCTACTGCTTCGCTTACGATGGCGCCAAATAACAATGCCGCTTCGTTAAGCGCAGCAGAAAGGCAGCGACGTCGACGGGCGAATGTCATGAAACTGACCGCGTTGGACCTTCGAGAGACACGCGAGCAGGAAGAACAACGCATGCGCGCGTACCGGGCACGCAATACGAACGGTGCCCCTCGTATATAACAGTTCGCGAATGCCTGCGGTTCCTGGCGGACTTGCGCATTGCTTTGGTGCAGTTTCTCCTGGGAATGTTGATTCACGTTCGTGTTATGACTGATTCCCATCAAAGAGAGATCAACCACTTTTTGATTTGTTAACGCTCACAGCGATTCAATTATTTTCCCCAGAATTACATAGAACCACATACTTTATTGACGAGGCAAGCTGTGTCATGCGACGAAGCTTTGAGCATTTGTGTTTGGCGAGAACTAGAGTTGAATGCCAGTGGTCATGCCCAGCAAACCTAAGCGCCCAGCAAACCTGGGAGCTTTGTATTTGTTTCGTCGTCTTAATGACCCACCAAATGGTGGCCGACAAATTGAACCGATGCTGCTGTGGCTCAGTAGCGATGACTACTTCTGATGCCTATTACCAGAAAATCGCTTATGAACGTTTCTTTTTAGCATTTCATTGGACATACCGGAAGCACCCAGTAAGAACGCCGTTCATAGCCCTTTCAGCTTCACTGACGTACCGGTACGTTACCGCGTTTCTTTCCGGCCATGCTTCTTTTGACAAAACTGCTGTCAGACAGGAATGCAAGGATCACACCAATAGAGCATTTGCTATTATCCATGTCATAGTTTTTTTTTTCATTTCTACGCAACCGTTGTGGGCAACCAAACTTTGCTTTCAATGCAAAACACGTGCTGGTGACAATTGAATTTTTGCCGTGCTTATGATCTCTTTATGAATAATATATAGGCGCACGCTTCGTTATGCGCATTAAATGGAATCAGCGTATCCGTTTACACTGCTTAAATGTGGTTGGTCCCATAACAACGTTTTACGTTAATACATTTGCGTGATGAAAGTACACCATGACTGCTTAGAGGTCGTCGTCAGGACCGGATAATTATCCGACACGAGATATTGTGCATGACGCTGATTCAATGTTTTGTAAGTACTACAGATACGCAGATTACGAGTTCCTGTACCATCGACACTCCGTGTCAACCGTGGCATAGGAGACAAATGTCAAGAAATTTCCAATTTGCAGGCTAAAGTGTGCTGTGAGTGTCCATAGGCCTTGTCAAACACTGTTTTTGTTCTGTTGTGAAGCAGCCGGAAAGAAATGATCGTGTGATTATTGTGCCTGCACGTACGAAAAAATGAGGGTAAATTAGCCACTATTTGCCACTGGGAAAAGCTCACATCTCTGACGTGTTCACCAACCGACCGCCCCGATCCATCCAAAAAGAACTGGTGAACGTACGAGCATACGCCGTTTGAGGTGTATTTATACCGATGTCAAGTGACACAGCATGCGTTCGCTTGAAACGGAAGCGAAATCCCTCAATGCGTTCCGTAACAGATGAGTCGCCAGCGTCTAGAACTGCCCCCGGCGGCGGACACAGGGGGCGAACCGAGGTCGAGCCAGCGGCAGCATCAACAGCAGCAGCAGCAGCAACCCGTGTACTCATGCCGGTTCTGCTTGGGCACCGACAACCAACTGAGCATGGTGACGCCCTGCAACTGCAAGGGTACGTCGAGCCAAAGAGTTCCCTACAAAAAGTTACCACACGGAACTTTGACTATAGTGGCTAGACATACAGGGTGTTTAAAATTTAGCTTTACGGAATTTTCAAAAATCGCCTGTGGCAGGTAGCATAGTTTTATCGTTGAGTTGGGTTATTCGAAGAGGCGGATATTAGAAGCACGAGAAATCGAAACACATATTCAACTAATTAAAGAAAATTAAGTAATGAACGTCTCAGTTAATTACCTTACGACACATATTGCAATTCACGAATTGTAGCCGGTGATCTTGTCAGGCGTATCCACTTGGGATGAATTTCCAGAATGACACCAATTTCAATGAAGTGTTCACAAAGTCTTTGGTAGATTTTTGGCCAACAGCAAAATATACCCCAACAACTTCGGGAGGGTGTCAGAAAACCCTTGTACGGCTCTGCTGTTGTTGATGTAGGAATAAGCTCAGACTGGCGTATGGCCGGCCAAATCTATAACCAATTCGCACTAGTACCAATTTGCTGTGCGCCAGCACCTTACATTAGGAACGACCTAACAAATGACGATACGATATTCACGAGCTTTGTGACCATGAGTTAACCTTGACCGTTTCGCAAGTTCGTTCTATTGCAACGCGCTGTAAAGCAGAAAAAAAAAACCAGCATTTACATAAGCTAGCTAAAGATTTGGCCGGCTGTTCATCTGCGAAAACTCTTTGGTTGTGATGGCATTTGTAGGGACAATGGAGGCGAGTTAGTGCCTTTGTAGCCACCGCCGTCGTACTTTTACGGTATCCGACGCATGCGCAGCCCGTACGCAGGGCGTTGGAAGCGTTCATAAACGCGGAGACACGCAGCGCGCTTGGCTGCAAAGGCGGTAAAGTCAAGCGAACGCGAACGCACCGTCACGCTCCGCTGAATCCGCTCTGCAGAGAAGCCGCGGCAGTGCGATCTGCTTACCGCGAAAGGCAGTAGGCAGATCGCTAGCTTTTTGCAAACAAAAGCTAGCGCTTCTGCAGTACATGAGCTATAGTTGGGCAACTTGTTACACTTTTACATGAAAGGCAACAGCGCGAAAGACAAGGGATGGAGGAAGTAGACAAGCCATGACTCGCAACTAAGGTTTATTTTGTAAGAAGAGTGGTTGCAGAACACTGCAAATCACGTATTCGTGCGATGAGCAAAGAAAAAAAAAAAAGCACATCCAAGCGAAAATACCAATGAAAAGGGAACACGACATACAAGGCGGGAATCACGCTATCGCCAATCATGAAAGATAACTTAATTTTGACGGAAGGCAATTAAACATTCAGTAAGACAGTCGGGGCCATTCTTTATGTGATATATCTCCATGACAAGGCCTGCTCTATTAACTTTGTGTCGATAGAGAATATTTGTTTTTTCGAACAAAGGGTTCCAATGACATTGTCCGCAGTGCATTGCCATGAAACGATTAGGCAGGTTTTTGGGCACGTACCTCTTGTCTTCATTCAATCTGCATTTTGGCTCGGCGTTCCGTTTGTCCCGTGTAGTGTCTTGCGCAAGTGATGGGAAACTGATACACCACTCCCTCTGCACTTTACGCAAATGGGTCCTTGTGCTTGTTTGCGCTTCCAGGCCTGCTACTCCTTTCTGGATTTTTCATCCGTCTGCTCAGCAAAGGACACATGTATATGCTATGTTTTGAGGAGCAGGAAATGCTATGTCAACACCAAGCTTTCTGCCTACAGTCTTCAAACCAAGGAACTCACGATGCACGTATGGCAGCACAGCATACGTATTCTCTCAATTTTTTTTTCTTCTCGGTACAACTTCCTTAAATTATTTTGCTTTTTTCTCGTCCTTGTTGCGAGCAAACAAAACTACGTCCTTAGGATACCCCGCTTCGTTTAATCTTGAAATTTGGTTCCCTAAGCTTTCGTTCATATTATGACAACACGATTTGAATATTAACGCATGACATTTGCCACCACTTTTGAATGACCCTAGGGAGAATTTCAACAATGTAAGATAGACTTGCGACTGTTCATCCAACAGACTTGATTGCCTAGCAGCTTTAGCTTTTAGATCGGACTACCGCAATTCACATGTAAGTACATTTCAGGCCAATGCCCCTTTCTCTGAAGATTTGTGGCATGTAAATCATACTTCTAGCTATCTGTACAGTATCATTTAATGCTAAACAATTGTCAACTTAGCAGAAAATGAGCCTCACAACACCACGAGTCTCTTGCTGAATGGACAGGTCTACTTGGCCCAAAAGAAATATCGCTAAGAACGGGCGTTACCTTTGACCAAATGCATACTTCCAATTTTTTGAATAAAAGGTTCACCTTCCTAGCTATGAGTATTGATTTTATTAGAATTCCAGAAGTTCTAGGAACCATTCCACCGTGGTCTTGAATTTGTCCGCAAACTTTTTTTCATTGTTGTCCTTCGTTCCTACATCCTTCTAGCGTTATTGCACAGTAGCCTTGTGTACACCGTTTCGTGGTGCATTAAGTGGTCTGAGTGGAACTGTGCAGGGAACTTCCAGCTAGTACCGCCGACGGCTCTCCTTCTGTCTCGTCCCGTGCATAATCGACGTGCGACAGCTGCAACGCTGCTGGCGGTGTTTCTCATCACGCCAACGTTGCGAGACGCCTGGTATAGCTGCCAAGGCTGTTTCTTGCGCGTAGCAGCAGTTGCCTCGCGTGGTATACGTAGCGTCCATATGTCGGCCCCACCTGTTGTTTCAATAACAATTATAGGTACGCTTCAGGAACTTTCACGCCGCCACGTGACTGTATCCTGGTATCGACAGCGTATCGACAATGTATCCGTAGCGTAGCGACAATGTATCCTGGTATCGACAACCCTCAGCTCCCGCGAGCTGAGGGTTGTGTGCAGACACGTGGAGTGCGTCTGGCTGCAAAATGAAAGAAGCGAAGTTCGCTTGGTGGTGGAGCAGGGGACAGGGTTCTGCCTTCTACTGCTGGCATGAACACTGTACGCACGCAGACCATAACGACACTAGCGTTCATGTTGATCTTATGAGAAAATGCACTGCCCTAGAAGTTTACCGAATAGCAAACGTAAAGTCAGCGTTATCTAATATTTCATTGGTGGGGTGACTAACGCCGACGGTTCCTCGACAGTACCATCTCGAGCACCATCGGGGTGTTGGCTGCGCTACTAAGCAGGTCAGCGTAAGGTCCCTAGATGAAACAAGTTTTCATACTTGTTTTATCTACGGACCTTAGGTCAGCGGTGTGAGATGCCTGTTAGCTACAAGGGTGCTGTTCCATCTGCGTCGTGCCAACATGTCGCACGCGCGTATAGTTACAATCAAGGAGGTTGGTTAGAACACCGCCTGAGGAATTCACTAACAACGCTAGACATTGATGTATGCTTTGGCCTTCAAGCGAAAGTGTTACTTTTTGCCCTGTGTGCCGCTGCCTAACTGTGCCGGTATCGATAGTGCAAGCGCGGCCCACGTGCAGGAGGGTTAGGTGGCAAGAGGTCTTGGTTAGATTACCAGGGGACGCGATAGACCCGCACTGTTTGCCTGCAAGGACGACAGTGCCAAGTAAACTAACCGGTATACGCCCCATTCAATTGGTTCTGCAGCGTTCTGCCTCCTGCTGCTGGCGTGAGAGAGAAAGAAAGAATACTTAAATTTTTACGCGAACTTCTGGCCCATGAGCCTTGCGTTGCGCATGCAAATACCAGCGTTCGGGTTGTACAGTTGTGTGTGTATTGTTCCAAGCCACGGTGCCATACAGTGGTACGGAGAGTAAACTTCAGGCTACAAAAGCTCACGGTCTCCCTTCGGTTTCATCTCGTGCACTACTGAGGTCCGACGCGTGCAACGGTTGGGGCTGCGCGCCTCATCATGCGAGCGTTATGAAACGAGTAGGGTAAGGCGGGGCAAAATGCGACAGAAATGTGCAAATAGTGTATATAAAAAAATTGATTCAATACCATAAAACAACAAAACATCAACATTCTTTTGGGTACAAGGTATGTGGTGCAAAAACATGGCTATGTTCCTTCTCTTCAAAAGTTTAAGAAAAAATAAATGTCACAAATGTCTTATTTTGCCCCAACCTGCGGCGAAAAATGAGACGCGGCGTGAGGCAAAACAAGACCATCTCAAAAAATTTAGGTAGTTGAGTTCTTGCAGGAGAAGCACTTGAAATTCCCTCAGTGAGCGCCCATGCAGTATCCATGAACCCACCCTGTACACTACAACCTCTGAAGCAAACAGAGGCTGGCGCTGTGGTGCTACACAAGTGCTTGCAGATGAAGCACCGCCGTGCTTTCTTTGTGTCATTGCACTTTCTTGGACGTTTGCGCTTTACTGGCTCATTCAACGAATGAAAGCGAGATCTGTCCTCACAAGTGTTCTTCGGCTCTTCTTCTCCTCATGATTCCGAGCTGCACAGGCCTTTTACGGACGTTCATCATGCCCAGCTTGGCTTTGTGAGGCGTTGATGGTAGAACTGTGCTAGCTTCATGGTTCCTTGCCTTGGTCTTTCGTAATTTCGGCACTGGAGAAATCTCATGCAAAGTGACGCCTGTCAGAATAATTTTGTCGTTGTTCAGGGTGTTACTCGACGAGGCTGAGTCAGCGTTTGTATCTTCATATTTTTCCACATTCTCTCCTGTTACGCTGGTGGGCGGCGGCTCGTCAAACTCGGGGTCATCTAGAACAGTGCGGAAACATGGCCACACACTACACTTTCGAAATCCAGATGATATTCTCTTGTACGTCCACACCATGCTAAACAAGAAAATACTATATATAATGTGCGTGAATAAATGATTCGCCGAGTAAGAAATCATTTATGCCGATTCAATGCCTTTTTGTCGGGTTTGCCCCCTTGAAATGCTCGAATTAAAAAAAAATTATTCCCTTTAACCAACGAACTTACAGAAATAAGCTTCTGGCAGCATGTAGCTAGTGTTAAAAAGCAACAATATAAATACTTACGTTGCTGAACTGACGTGCACTTCATGCACGGCTCCTAAAATTCCAGCGAGCACAGAATTTCACCCCTTTATGGCGGGTACGTCACAAGCTCGCTGACAAGAACTGTGCATTTGTTCCCTCACGAACTCTTCGAACAATCGCGAACTTTTTCACCAATAAAAGGAATGGACAACTACCCCACCTATTGATGAAATAAATAACCTCCTCAAAGACCGTTTGTCTTAGGCATACATGGCAGCAAAGTCAAAATGTCGCGTTGTGCGCCGTGTCTCATTTTGCCCCACCTTCCCCTATTAGCTTCCAGGGTGCTGTTTCTTCCGCGCAGCAGAAGTTTCCCCGCGTGCTTTGTCACACTAGAATGTCCCCCCTGTGTTTTCTTAGAACGCCGTGTGAGTAGCTTCAACGTAACGCTATACCTTCCAGTCACTTACAATGCTTCGCCCTTCTCACGCAAATTCCAACTTTGTTTTGTACTAATTATAGAGAACCAAAACCCATCTGCAGTTCTAAAGTAAACGCAAATCATTAACAAAATGCGTTCCCGTTATATCTCACGACCTCCGTAAGCTCTCTGGCATCGCCTCATATTCTTGTCTAATATTCATCGGGCTTAAATGCACGCGCGAACAGCGAGCAGAAGTGTTGTATCGAAAATGTCAACAGCTTAAGCCTTTATGCCAACAATTATATTACTCTCTTAGAAAACGCTAATCTAAACACTGTTCTTGCTATATATCCGCTTCTACCCGCCGTCTCAGGAAGAGTTCGTAAAGTGATGCAACATGTGATGGCGCCCAAGTGATGGCAAGGTTGCCGTGTACGCGCTGAAAAATAAAATTAAGCAGATGACATTTACGTAATGCGAAGGATGCTTGTTTAGGTAGAAAACGGTTGTTATGAATCATAGGTGGCTCTGCAACGAACGGTTACAGCCCTTGCATGCGACGTTTGTATCCTATAGACAGGGTGTCCCAGTTATCACGCTGCACAATTAAAAAAAAAGGAATGGTGTTACGGCGAAGCAAACCTAGTGCGTATTGTTTCCGGTACAGTGCCAGTAACGGTAGAGTAGCCGCCAGTACTTTTTCGTTACTGAGATTTAATTAGGTAATTGTAATTAATTATCTTACTCGAGAAGTACTGTCCTAATTATCAAAGTGTTAATGTGAAAATTGTAGAGCAACATGAAAAATGTCGCAGTTTCACCTGAAAGGCGAAGCATCACTTGCGATAGCAAATTTGTAGAGAGCTATACGGAGTAATGATAGTAGCTTTATCAGCTGTATAAACTTGGACTTGCAGCAGCACCGGCCACACGCAAAACTTGTCGACGCCGTCAGCGTTTTGCCCGCGCTCGCACAAAATGAGTGCAGCGTTGGTGAACTGTTGCCGGAGCCTCTGATATAAATAGGCACTTGGTGGCGCAGCTAAACGTCGCCTCCCTTCCCTCCCGTGCCTTTCGCGCGTCGGAAGAAGGCGCGTTTGCTCCACATATATGGTGATTGTAGAGGAGGAAAGAGACGCCTACTTCTGCAGCCCTTAAGGGAGCACGGCGCCGAACGCGCGTTTGTTCTCCGCCGTGGGTTCACTCCCCATGAAATCGCGCGTCCCTCGCGCCCTTGCACTCGCACATACAGCGTTCGGCGGCGCGCGGCGACGATTTCATCTCCATTGACGTCATACGGAACCTCACGGCGACGGCGACGACGACGGCGACGCCGACGGCAGAAATATGCTTTGGAGTGTCCATATAATTGCTATCGCAATAAAAAGCCGGCAGATCCCGCGCCCTGTGGGAATCGATGTTATGCGAAGCAGTGTGCGGGGAGCCTACCAAGTTAACGAAATGACCACGAGAGCACCAAGACGTAGGCCGATCTTTCATGACCTACATGACACGCATGTAATGACAATCATGTCATGAGCCCTCAGGAGTCCCTTTAGCTACACCTAAGAGACCTTAGGGCAAAAACCTTAGTCATACTCGTGAGTATGACTTCTACCACCATACTTTAGTGTTTCCTTCACTTAGTACCCACGTCCGAACCCATTTCAGTGTTTTTGAGTGTTAATGTTTTTTCGCTGAGTCATTATCATTTTTGCTCAGTCATGGTCATGACTATTACTTCTACCACCATCCTTTAGTGTTTCCTTCATTTAGTACCGACGTCCGAACCCATTTCAGTGGTTTTTGAGTGTTAATGTCTTTTCGCTGAGTCATTATCATTTTTGCTCAGTCATGGTCATGACTATTACTTCTACCACCATCCTTTAGTGTTTCCTTCACTTAGTACCGACGTCCGAACCCATTTCAGTGGTTTTTGAGTGTTAATGTCTTTTCGCTGCGTCATTATCTTTTTTGCTCAATCATGGTCATGACTATGACTTCGACCAACAACTTTAGCCTTTTCCTTCACCTAGTACCCCATCCGAACCCATTACAGTGGTGCTTCAGTGTTAATATTTTTTCGCTGAGTCATTGGCACATTTGCTAAGTCATGCTAATGACTATGATTTCTACCATCATCCTTTAGTGTTTCCTTCACTTAGTGCCCCCGTCCGAACCCATTCCAGTGGTTTTTGAGTGTTAATCTTTTTTTCGCTGAGTCATTGTCATTTTGATGAGCCATGCTCTGACTATGACTTCGACCAGCATTCTTTAGTGTTTCCTTCACTTAGTACCCACGACACAACCCATTTCAGTGGCTTATCAGTGTTAATCTTTTTTCGCTGAGTCATTGTCATTTTTGCTGAATCATGCTCATGACTATGACTTCTACCAGCATCCTGTTGTGTTTCCTTCACTTAGTACCCATATCCGAACCCATTTCAATGATTTTTGGGTGTTAATCTTTTTCGCTGGGTCATTGTCATCACCTATAACTTATGTTCGTCATGCACTCCTGTCATACTAAAGCAATTTTGGTACCTACCAAGTTAACGAAACGACCATGAGAGCACCAAGACGTAGGCGGCTGTTTCATGACCTACATGACATGCATGTCATGATATTCATGTGATGACATATTATTTATGTTCGTCATATACTCTTGTCATAGTATGCCAATTTTGGTACATACCAAGTTAACGAAACGACCATGAGATTACAAAGTCGTAAGCGGCTAGATAGATAGATAGATAGATAGATAGATAGATAGATAGATAGATAGATAGATAGATAGATAGATAGATAGATAGATACTGTCAAAGTAGCAAATGTTCGCCGAGAAATTCTTCGCATTTAAACTCCCGATACAGCTTTCTGTTGTTCAATAGGTGCTACATAGAAGTGTTTTTCCGACTGTGAAAGAAGCCCGCGAATACACGCAAAGTGCCTCGAGCGGCCAGTCGCGCGGCAATCCTGCGTGTATTGTAGACAATTGTAGCCGTGGAGTTCGCGAGGCGGATCCACTTGGAACGAATTCTCGGGATGACACCAGTTTCGAGATATTAATTCCCGAACCTTTCAGGGAAATGCATTGGCGTTCCAGTTAGTTTCTTAACAAAACGTCGCTTGATGCATTGAAGCACAAAATTAACTGGAACGCCGATGCATTTCTCCGCGAAGTTCGGGAATTAATATGTCGAAACTGGTGTCATCCTGAGGAATAATTCCGAGTGGATCCGCCTTGCGAACTCCACGGCTACCATTTGTAAATTGCAATATGGGCCATCCTGTAATTAGGTAAAAACTTAATTAGTGCATTTTTGTTGGTTACTTGATTATGCATTTCAATTTTTTGTGCAAATAATGTCCGCCTCTTCGAGAAGACCAGCTAATTAACTAGAATTGGGCTGTGTGCCACAGGTAATCTTAAATAAATTTTGAAAGTGTTCGCTGAAACACCCTGTATATATCACCAGTAGTTTATGTCCACTGAAAGCAGAAGGCACCTCCTAGCGATCTCCAATTATCCCTGTCTTGCGCTGGCTGATTCCAAGTTGTACCTGCGAATTTCTCAATTTCATCACCTCCCCAAAGTTTTCCCTTCTCTTGGCACGCAGTCTGTAACTCTAACAGACCACCTCTCACACCCTCCGGTACCATGACTGAATAATACCCATATAGAATGATGTTCAACGTTATTTTATGTGCATATTCTAAAACTCTGAAAAAAAAAACATTGCAGAAAACATGTACCTGACTGATTCAATTTTTTACCTTAAATATCATTAGGTGCATTCTACCGTGTATAATAGGTGTACTTGATTTGATTTTGATTTGATTTTCTTTATTTGTCTTTCCAAGAAAGAAAGGAGCAGTCACAAAAAGCTACTGCAATGAGTAGCTTGACGGGGTGACAGCCCCCGTCAAGCTACTACCGGCATTCTGCCGGTACGAATAATTTATGGCTTTCTGTTTTGAACTTATATGCACAGTTGTGTCTGAGAAATGTATTAAAGCATTGCACTACAGTCCGGGTGCATAAAAAAATCACGTAAGTATTGACGCAGAATCCACTGCTGTCGGTGCCTGCTTTTACATTGTACTCCATATTTTCAGCAATATTTTTTTTTTCCAACGAGGACACGATCGGGGTTATGGGTAGCGGTTGGTAGCTTTACCATATCTGAAAGTTTATCTCGAGACAAGAACTTACCTAGAGGTGTAGAAGTAGACGATGACTCCAAAACCAAAGCGATTTGGTGCGTCCCTGAAAACTGAATGAGAATGTATGGCCAAATGTTACTGCATGTGAGTTGGATTATGCCTCTGCCAAGTGTTCCGCGAGCAACGTTTTTTCCTTCTTACGAAGGACTCCCGCTCGTTCTCGTGACGCAGGCAACTTCAGCCACGCCCACGCCAACTGCGTTGCAATCCAGATATACCAGAATCGAGTGTACGCCTGCCACATCTGCCATTATGACTTCAACATCCGCTGGGACAATCAGAAGGTATACGTCGAGACGGGGCCCAGCTGCGTCAGTTATAGTGTTTCCTGTACATGCTTTGGTTCAAACGATGCACCTTGCCCTGCATTGGATTCTTAGGAGAAATCCACACAGCATTTTCTTCGGAAGTGCTGTTTGTCGGGAGCGTTTTCTAATACGTCCGACATACGGTTGCTGAAATATCGTCTTGCCACTTTCCCTGTCATGTCAGTTAATCATCTTATACCATCAAGTGCCTTTTGCAGTGTTCTTGGGAATACTAATCCTGCTATATTTTCGTCGAACAGAGAGTTTTTATTCCATTTATTCACGAATAAGTTTGCTGGACATATAGGATATTTTACGGTTTTATCTAAATTTGGAACGCTCTATTAGGCTAAATTAATTTATGCCCTTAAAAGTGAATAAATGTTTGAATTGGTCTATACCTCACACAGTTGCACGCAAAAAGTTGCACCCAAAAACGGTGTGTTGTAGAGCGATATCCGCCATTATTCCCTTTTAAGGGTCTAAATTATTTTACTGTGCTAATTTTGTTATAGACACCGCTCATCACTTCGTATCTTCTGAGAACTGGAACCAAATTCACAGAGATTTTCATTCGTAACTGCTCTTCGCCACTGGCTAGTCACCTTCGCTAATATTTAAGCCGAACACCAGGATTAGCTGGAATTTGCTCCTAGAAAACTCCTAGCGTAAGTCGTTTTTGTGAAAGATGCCCTCTTTTTCCTATTTCTTGAATTGAGTATCACATTTGTGTCTTTACAATGATGTCACCTGTTAATGTATTTCTTATATTTGTCTATTCGTGTGTTAATTTTCTCGTTTTCACAAATCAAAGCCTACACTGCCGTTCTCTTGCTGTTTTAGTAAATTGCTGTGTGACATTCTAAAGTTGGGCCCCCCTGCACCGCCTTGCTCCTGAGTCTCCTCTGTAATCTTTTATACGTTGTTTTCTACTAGGACATTAAAGCAATTATGCAGATTCAACGCAGATCTTGGAATTAATGTGAAGCGAAGTTTTTCGTGGAGTGGCTGATCAAATGCGATAAATATGCCCAGTTCATTCGGGCATCTTTGGCGAAATGGAAACTGACAAGCGCGCATGCACTGTCACACAGTCGGGCTACGCAATGTCACACATGCGGTGATCTTCGCAAACAGCTAGATGGCCTTGGCAATGAGAGAAGTGGACCTGCGATTGTGACCTAATTGTTAAAGCATCAGACTGCTGTGCTTGACCAGCAGCCACAGTCAAGAAAATTCGGGAGGGTTCGCAAAGGAAGCTAAGCGCTTTTACTTAGAACTCGACTCTGATCACAACTGACTGGAATCTGTCGTAACGAACAGTCTTGCAAAAGAACGTTTTCTGTGAGTATGGGGGAAGATCGATAGAGCCGGCAAGTTCTGCGAGCCAAGCGCAACTGTTCGTGTTGTGTGGGCGCGCAGAGCTTCGTCGACTGGCTGCTGGACAGCGACAACCTGGCCGACCACGTGCTGTTCGCGCTCAGCGTGCTCTTCACGCTCAGCCTGGTGCTGGTGCTGACGTTCGCCTGGCTCCAGGCGACGCACACGCTGGCGCGTCTCTCCTGGTTGCTGGCCATGCCGCTCGCCCTTCTGCTGCTGCTGCAGAGCTTCACGTGGATGGGCTTCGCTTTCTACAGCCTATGGTGAGTGCGCCTTGAGAGACCGAGATAGAGATAGGAGCGCCGACTTGCGTAATCAATGCATTAGGTGCAGGACTAAGTTGGTGTGGCTCCTTTAATTTGAAGCACTCTTCTCCGAGTCAAGCCAGTATTTTGTATGTGGTCTCGCCGTTTTCGTTGGTCAACCAGCAGACAGCTACCGCCGACAACTACTACAGACAGCTAGCGCCATCTGCAGTCAAGGGTGGGGAGTAACTGACACTTCGGAGGGCCTCCCAGATCGGTCGATCTCGCCGGCCATGCATGCTTCGGTTCGCAGCCGCTCGCAGCAGGACGGGGGAGAACCATAGAGGTTTTTCTAAAACTTCCTGGTTCACAGGAGTAAATCAAAGGGCGGTGTCAAAGTCTCAAAAAGTAAGCAAGAAGGTCGCAAGGTCGGGACGAGGAGTAACACAAAAAATGTGGTTGATCCCTCTTATATAGGAATCGGTATAGAACACGAAAGTGAAACGTGTCTTCACAGAAGTAGTGTAATGTTTATTGCACATTGATATATAATGTCTATTGGTGTTTTGTGGCTAAAGCGCCCTTAGGCGTTGATGCACCCACGCTGACGCCTGGTGGCACGTCTCCTCCATCACGACTACCAACGTCGATGACCATGAGCAACCGTCGTGCATATGGAAGCTGCACTACGCTGCACACGCTAGCACAACGCGAAAGACGAAGCACGTAACTGACACACTAATACAACGCGCAAGACAAAGCACGTAACTGAATCGTCACCGAGTCAAATCAGCGCGTACAGCGCGTCGTAATTGCAGCCTCCGCGATCAACTTCAGAAACATTTTCAGAGCTAATTGCGGAGGCCACGCTCCGCTGTGCTGAGTACGGTGAACGCCACCTATGTGGCGTTGGTAGTGCTTCTTGATGCCAGCGTCCCTTCGAATGCTGGCATCGAGGCGTCGTAGTGCTGAGACCACCGAAGCGTTCACTGTCGGTGCGCGTTAGTGTCATAATGCAGTACTTCTCTTTTCTGCTCGTAGGCGGCGGCACCGCCCCGAGCAAGAGCGCGGGTACACGGAGGAGTGTTAGATATATAAGGCGCGTCTGTGTAGCTCTCTGCAAGTGCGTTTGTGGCGCAATGGGTTAAACGCTCGGCGATCTATCGTCGCGGACCGAGAGGTCGTGGGTTCGATTTCCAAATTTTGCATGTTTGTGGAACTTTTTCTTCTGGTTTCTTTCTTTGTATTATGTTCGTGTACATTGTAAGCTGACGTATTTCCGTGACGGAAATACGTCAGTGAAGTCTTGGTGGACCCCGGCATAAAACACTTTCGTGTTAAAATGGTCTCCGTCTTACCCACCGAACGATCAGGCAATGCGCACGTAAAACAACGATGGGATGATCCAGTTTATGCATCGAAAAGTTTATGCATAGCTAGCTTGAAAAGTTCATCGATTCATGGATTGATAAGTTTATATGGATTCATGGCATGGAAAGTATTTAGAGTCAACAGTTTGAAAAGTTTTTGTGTAGGTGGGTTGACAAGTTTATGGATACATGGTTTGAAAAGTTTATGTAATCACGGTACGCAACGTTCCTGAATCAATTGGGTTGAGAAGCTTGTGTATTCCTGTATTAGTGGTTTAAAAAGAAAACATTCCTTTGGGCGCTGCTTTGATCAGTCGCTGATTTTATCTTATCGGTCGGGCGAACAACTCTGACCATACTGTACCACTGCCAGCCGCCTGAAAGCGTCAGAGCACTTATTTCATGATCGGCTAGCATGTGTTCCGGAACGACGGACACTGCATGGTTCATCGCCTGTAGGCAACAACTGTCGGAGGTCACTGTGCCTGGCAACTGGTTTAACATTATAACAGCGAGGCAGACAACCAGAGCCGTCTAGGAATTCCTACCTACCGTGGGACTAAACATGTGGATTTAGTAGGATCGCTGTGTTCTTTATAGTGCGGTCCACTAGTAAATGAAATTAACGGCCACATCTCTCTCCATTAGCACTCCAGCTGCAAGTAGCGTCGACATTGTGTAAGTTCCCTGCAAAGATGTGTAGAAACACGCCGAGGCCAGAAATACGAAGCGATCTGCAGCATAGCTTGCCGAATAAATTGCACACCCGAGAGAGGGAGAGACCCACATGGGCTTGGCATTCACATGTTACCCTCAGCAGTGACCTTACTTTCCATAGATGGCCGTTCGTTCACGTATCCTTACCATTATAATTCATCATAATGCCGCTTATTCTTCTTCATATCATCATTGCTTCCGTATCATAGACATTTATAACTAATTTTGCTCTTATTTATTTATTAAAATCAGTATATGCACCCAGAGTGCAATATTGTATCGGGAGTGCATTACAAGATGAATGAAAAAAATATACAATGAACGCTATAAACAAAAATGGAAGACCAGTGTCTGTAATAGCCACACGACACGCGCCAGTCAATCTAAAGATACACAAGAGGTGGAGTGGGCGTACGTTAACACCTCTGCATCATGACCATGTTTCAAGCAAATGTCGCTTCAGTAAGGCGTCAAACGACTTACTAGACGTGTAACAACAGTATTAGGTAAGTTTTTCCACTGACATATTGTGTGTGAAACACACTGTGTGAGTTCTACTTCACCCACTTTATCCGACAATGGAAAATCAGTTATGCGGAACCCCGAAAGGTTGGAGGAATTGTCCTGAAAGGAAAAATTGTGATCCACTCAAATGTAAATCGAAGCTACGAAGTAAACCCATACGGGTTTCTCAGAAAGAAAGCCTCGCCGTTCAGGAAAACTTTGTCCTGGTCCGGGATTTCAACGCGGAACGGACGCCTTGATGCCAATTTTTCCCTTTCATGACACTTCCTTCACGTTAATTTTGGGATTATGCAGAATTGATTTGCCATATTCAGTGACCCTGTGCTTCGAGTTGTCAATAAATGCGCCCTCGCGCTGCGATCTGCTAGCCTCCTGGTTAACTGAGTTGGTAGGATGACCACCGCGGGAAGGCGTTGGTCCCGGGTTCAAATTTCGAACCACGACGAATTCTTTCTCAACCCTTTCTCAGAAACCCGTATTGTTTTCCTTTGTAGCTTCATATTACGTTCGGGTGGATGCCAATTTTCGCTTTCATTTATCTGACTATATCCCCATTTCTCAAGTGAATATAGTCTCTACCCACCGCGCGGCTGCTAAGACTGATGTACCTTTTCTATGAATAAGCTATATTTCGGTTAAACTCCATAAATCAGTCAATCCACCCTCTTTTATGTGGAATACTAGAAACAGTGCACAAAGAACGAATGACAGTGAAGACACAGCAGGAGTGCTGACTCGCAACCGAATATTTATTGGAAAATAGTATATTGCCTGGCGCATGCGTATTGTTGATGCATATAATGTATATATACTTGATGCTTACCGCTATAAAAATTCAGTTGCGAGTCAGCGCCCCAGTTGTGTTTGCACTGTCCTTCGTCCGTTGCGAGTCGCTTCTAGTCTTCCACATAACACTACCAACTGGCCCAGCTCTCGCTTCCTCTGCTCTGTTATGTGGTCTGCCAACAGCTCGGCCACTCGCCCGCAGGTTGTATCGCAAGGCGTATCTCATCTGGAAGGTCCAGTCGCCGCCACCAGCTCTGCGGCACCGGCTGGAGGCACAGGCGCCTGCGACATCGGGGCACCAGTGAGGCCTGGCATTCAGTGCGTCGGACACAAATCATCAAGGATCTTCAGTGCTGCGCGCACGCGGTCGCGCGCGGCCCGGCACCCATCGGCGCTTCTCTAAGCGCTGCCCGGCGTTTGTCGTCGTTAGAGCGCGCTCCCGATGAGCTACCGCATCGAACGTGATTTTGTTATTTTGTGTATTTCCTATTGCGCCTGTACCGAACCCTAATGCTCGTTATGTATCTTATATATAAGCTGTCGTTATTTACAACATAAAGCCTTCACTGTTCCTGCACTCATCAACGTATGTTGGAGTTTGTAGACCATGAGATGCCATCAGCGACGTCATCAGCCCGTGGTAAAAGTATAGCACTTAAAAGACACTAATACCAACATGATAATGATGCAGGAAAGAGGCGGATGCAGACTTTGCTCGCAAAGGCCTCGTTGAGCTGCATCGCGAATCCATTCAGAAATGAGGGAGTGCCTCAGTATTCACAAAGGCCAGGCGGGCGTCCAGATGGGGAATGCTTGTTGGGAGCTTTACTGTCTGGAAGATGGTATCCAACCAGATGGCAAGATACCCAGCGACAAAGCGTCTGGGAAAATTGACGACTCTTTCGACACATTTTTCGCTGAAACTCGTGCCGGAAAGCATGTTCCCCGTGCTGTCTTTGTGGACCTGGAGCCGACCGTGCTTGCTGAAGTGCGCACTGACACGCAACGCCGACTTTACCACCCAGAGCAGCACATCTCTGGGAAGGAGGATGTTGTAACCAACTACGCCCGGGGTAACTACACCATCGGAAAGGACATTCTAGACCTTGTTTTTTACCGAAGTTGGCTGATCAGTGCTCTGGGCTGCAAGGCTTCCTAGTTTTCCACAGCTTCGGAAGATGCACTGGCTCAGGCTTCACCTCGCTACTCGTGGAGCGTCTGTCTGTCGACTACTGCAAGAAGTCCAAGTTGGAGTTCTCAGAACTCTCGGTGACTCTCCTGAAACATCGTTCGTTAGGTTATATAATACATCATTAGGTTAGGTTATATAAACATCATTAGAAACATTAGGTTATATAATAATGCAAATGCAATTCACTTCCGTATTAAAAAAATGAGATGTTCTGCCTCTTGATTATTAAATCGGAGCCTTTGGTAATATAGATGAAATAGATGTGCCAGGAAATAGATGAAATAGATGTGATAGGAAATAGATGAAATAGATGTGATAGGAAATAGATGTGCAGTCTGTGCTATTGAATAGCATGACACGCTCCTCGCCGATACCAAGGATGACGTCACGATCGTCTTTGCCATCAGAGCCCGTTAAACGACCCGCGGCTCCTCCCGCATACGGTGCGGCTTTTTTCTGCTAAATTAAAGCGGTGACTTCCGGCATCTTAAACTATAATTTTCGTATTCAGGGCGTGAAAAAATATACAAATTCGCTGAAAGCTCACCTTTAGTTTTTTAAAGTGCTTCAGCTGCCCTTTAATGCAGTTTACAATCTTGGCATGAGATAACACTACCACGAGCACTCCATCATGCGTTGTAACTTGTTGCTTTACACGTGTCGCACGACATGCAGTAGAAAAAAAGTGTGATGTGTTAAAACAAAAGGAAAAGGCATTAGTATATTGTGACACTCTTACGTGCGTTCTGGGTTTACACCTCAAAAGGATTTGGGGCATCCAAGAAGGGTGGAGAAAGAAGACGACGTGCGGCTAGCTAGCTGAATCTCAATCGGCACTCAGCTGATGCAGGCCGTCGCGACTCACTCTACTTGGCTTATTAATAAACGCCTTTTGTTGGCGTAACAGAGTGGTGGAGTGTGCTGGGTACGACACTACGTACCACGGAGCCGCAACATCTCGAACTTCGCCGGAGCCGCCGTCTTGCCGGTCTCTCGCCAACGACGTTCATCATGTCTCAGGACGGAAGTGGACAAACGCCAGCGCCAGGTGTACCAGCTCAAAGGTCAACGCCAGTTCGACCGTTGCAGCACTACATGGAACCACGCTCGTTCGCGGGAAAAGCGGGCGAAGATGTCGACGAGTGGCTGACACACTACGCACGGGTGAGCCGCTACAACCGTTGGGACTCTGTCACTCAGCTTGAGTATGTCGTACTGTTTCTGAGTGAAACAGCGCTGATGTGGTTTGAAAATCACGAAGACTCCCTGACAACGTGGGAGCGCTTCGTTGAAGAAATTAAGAAGTGTTTTGGAGACTCCTACGCCAAACAGAAACGCGCGGAGCGAACCCTAGCTCAAAGAGCTCAGACTCCTGGAGAAACGTGCACTACGTACATCGAAGAGATCCTCAAGCTGTGCAAAATAGTGAATTCACAGATGTCGGAGGAAGACGGAGTCGGACATCTTAAAGGAATTGCTGAAGATGTCTACAATTTCCTTATAGGCAGGGAACACGTTGATTCCGTCTCAGATGTCGTACGTCACTGCCGTACGTTTGAGACATTGAAGACTCGTCGCATTGCGCCAAAATTTGGAAGACTGGTGAATGTGACAACCGTTGCCAGCGTCGATGAGAGCCCGTCCGCCGATCTTTCATCCACTATACGGCAGATCGTGCGTGAAGAACTGCGGCGACACGAGGTACTTGCGTGCAGCGTCATGCAACAACCTGCTGTCCTATTCCCCGCAACACACGGCGCCTGCAGCATCGTGCGCTCCGTGGCAACCGTCGGTATGTGTCACGGACATCACCCACAGAGGAGCTCCATGGCCTCGTGAAGGCACATTTACGCCCGAACAACGACGAGAACACCCTCGCCCCGGCAGGTTTCCACGCAGACCGACTGTTCCTCCTGTTCAGCAGGTTCAGCCACTTCACTCGGTCACACGACCCCCCACGGCTGAGCGCTTCGAGGAGCCGTTCATCGATCGTCGTTTACCTGTGTGCTACAGCTGCGGCGACTTGGGCCACATTGCCAGGTACTGCAATCGCCGCCAACCACCGAGGTTCGACCGATCTACGATGTCAAGGCGGTACCGCGATCCACTTGATGAAACGTACTCACCCTCGTACACAGATCCAGGAAGCAACCCTCGCCAGCACCCGGAGACGCTGCGGAACCGTTCTCCAGCATCCGATCGCAGCCTGACACCACCACCCGCTCCTCGCGTAAGCCGGTCGCCGTCTCCGCGGCGTCGCTACCCGTCACCACCTCCGGAAAACTAGTCAGCGCGGCCGTTGGAGGTGAGGTCGCTGGACAATCTTCGATGTCGACAGAGATACCTCCACCGATTTGTATGCTTAAGAATAAGGTGCCTGTACTGATTGACTGAGTTTCAACAATGGCCTTAGTGGACACGGGAGCAACAGTTTCAGTGATGAGTCTTGCATTTAAAAGCCTCCTAGAACGAAAAGTGACGTTTCGCTGGGACCGGGCTGATACGTTTCGTGGAGTGACTGGGGAGTTGTTACATCCTGTCGGGGTTTGCAATGTGGACGTTATCTTGGGCGGTCAAATATTTAACGCGGAGTTCGCAGTTCTGTCTCATTCTACGCATGACATAATTCTGGGCCTTGATTTTTTGAAACTGTGTGGTGCCACTGTCGACTGCAGAACAGGAGAAATTAGTGTAGATACGAGATTTTCGGCCGTGTTTACGGAAGGCCCACCAAATCACGAAAGTGTGCTTTGTGTATCCAGTGATACAGTAGTGCCTCCGTTGTGTGCTGCGTGTGTTTCAGTCACCTGTTTCCCTACCACCGACGTAACGTTTGACGCTACCGTGGAGCCCATTCATCTGAGCTGCATCAAGAGGAATGTGCTGATACCGTATTGCATGCTGTTAGTTGTTCACGGACGCATAGGCTTATGGACCGCAAACTGTTCCAGTGAACCTACAATAGTACCACAGGGTCTGAAACTTGCCGCCTACCATGAAGATCAAGTGCAGTCACTAGCCATTCTTACAGAAGCCCCTGATTCTTCGGATGAACGCCATTTCAGTAATGCATGCCCTCCAGCGGACTTCTCCATTCTAACTATGGTGAACAAGTCACTCAGCACTAACCAGCGTCAGGAAGTGGCGAATATTTTGGTAAAACACGCCGGTCTGTTTGACTTTTCACAGCAACAGGGGCCACCATCGTTTCCCCCTTCTCGAATACACCATCGCATAGATACGGGATCTGCCCAACCATTGCGCCAGAAACCTTACAGAGTCTCACCATCGGAACGCAAGGTGATCAACGATCAAGTCCGCGAAATGCTAAATAAGAATGTTATCCAAGAATCCTGTTGTCCGTGGGCAGCGCCAGTTATCCTGGTTAAAAAGAAAGATGGTACATGGTGATTTTGTGTTGACTACCGTCGCCTAAACACCATCACCAAAAAGGACGTATATCCACTTCCATGTATTGATGATGCCATCGACTGCCTTTCATAAGCATCTTACTTTTCGTCTGTCGACTTGAGGTCGGGGTACTGGCAGATTCTATATGCACAAGGCAGACAAGGAGAAAACGTCATTTGTGACACCAGACGGACTTTTTGAATTTAATGTGATGCCGTTCGGGCTGTGTAATGCGCCTGCGACTTTCGAGCGCTTCATGGACAACATCCTGCGTGGTCTGAAGTGGGAAGTGTGCATGTGCTATCTAGACGATGTAGTGATTTTCGGGCGCACGTTCAGTGAGCACAACGCACGTCTCGACCTTGTGTTAGACTGCTTGGAAAAAGCAGGCTTGGTGCTCAATTTGAAGAAATGCCATTTTGGAGAGCGCCAAACGCTGGTTCTGGGCACTCTAGTGGACAAGGACGGCATACGACCCAATCCAGCAAAGACTGCTGCTGTTGAAGCCTTCAAGCAACCTCGCTCTGTAAAAAAGCTACGCAGCTTCCTGGGCCTTTGCTCCTACTTCCGCCGGTTTTTTCGTGGGTTTGCCAACATCGCGTATCCACTGACGTGACTCCTCCAGAAGGGCATTCCCTTCGAATGGACCCCTGAATGTGAAGCCCGTTTTCGTGAGCTGAAGTTTCTTCTGACGTCCCATTCCATTCTCCGACACTTCGATCATGCGGCTCCCACGGAAGTTCATACGGACGCTAGCGGTATTGGCATCGGCGCAGTCCTTGTTCAACGCGTCGACACCAAAGAACACGTCGTCGCCTATGCGAGTCGCTCCTTAAGCAAGTCTGAGCACAACTACACAGTCACAGAGCAAGAATATCTTGCAGTGATTTTCGCGGTACAACGCTTCCGGTCTTACCTGTACGGGCGCCCCTTCACGGTGGTGACAGACCATCATTCTCTATGCTGGCTAGTTAACCTCCGTGATCCATCAGGCCGGCTTGCGCGTTGGACACTTCGCTTACAGGAGTATGATTTTACCGTTTCTTATAAAAGCGGCCTACGGCACGCCGACGCTGACTGCCTCTCGCGTCTGCCGCTTCCGACAACGGACTGTGACGCGGACAACTTCGATCGTTATATCGCATCGTTGGAGCCAGGATTTCCTGATATTAATACCTTCAAGATCGAGCAGCGAAAGGACAGAACTTTAGAGCCACTGCTCATTACCGCAAGGAAATCAGCACCATCCTCTCGTTTCTGCTTTCGGGATGGGGTTCTGTACAAAAAGAACTATTCTACTACAGGCCCACGATATCTCCTGGTGGTCCCGGAAAGCCTCCTCGTATCCATCTTGCGCGCTATGCATGACGACCCTACGTCTGGTCATTTGGGATCTGCGCGAACGCTCTACCGAGTCCAAGAAAGGTTCTACTGGCCTAAAATGCGTCAGACGACCGACCAGTCGCCTGACGCATCCAGCTGCAACGAGTGTCAACGTCACAAGCGTCCGACGAGCGCTCCTCCTGGCCGACTACATCCAGTGCCACCCCCAAGCACTCCGTTCGAGCAAGTCGGCATCGACCTTCTCGGTCCTTTCCCGCGGTCATCTGATGGGAATCGCTGGATTGTCCTGTGTACCGATCACTTGACGCGCTACTGTGAGACAACTGCTATACCATCGGCTACTGCAACCGAAGTGTGTATTTTTCTGCTGCGTTTCGTCATTATCCGACACGGACCTCCCAGAGTCATCATTAGCGATCGTGGACGGCAGTTCACTGCAGACGTGGTCGAAGAGATGCTTCGTCTATGTGCTTCAGATTTTCGACATTCCACGCCGTATCATCCCCAAACAAATGGCCTGACGGAACGCACCAACACAACGCTTACTAACATGCTGTCCATGTATGTTGAGTCAGATCATAAGAACTGGGGCAGCATGCTCCCTTTCATTACTTACGCATTTAATACCTCACAGCATGAAACTACGGGCTACAGTCCCTTCTTTCTTCTATATGCTCGTCCGCCTCGTTACACGCTAGACACTATCTTGCCATTTTCAAGCCACGATAATCTTTGTGTATCCGAGACCGTCTCTCTTGCTGAAGAGGCCCGACGACTTGCTTCTTTACGCACTCTTGTTTCCCAAGAACCCTCGAAGGAACGCTACGACCGCCGACGCTGACACGTGACCCCGGTGACTTAGTGTGGCTGTGGAAACCAACAAGAAAACGTGGTT
This sequence comes from Dermacentor silvarum, assembly GCF_013339745.2. Lineage (NCBI taxonomy): Eukaryota > Metazoa > Arthropoda > Arachnida > Ixodida > Ixodidae > Dermacentor > Dermacentor silvarum. The sequence goes on along the minus strand of NC_051164.1, from coordinate 24,203,768 downwards.
TATGTGAAAAACTGCTGGCCCACTATGTTGGACCCTATGTTATTACTGATCGTATCAATGAATCGACCTACCGCATAGCACGCCTCACATCAAATGGCCGTCGGTTAGCAAAGACTGAACTTTCGCATGTCGCCCGTTTAAAGCCCTTTATCTCTAGACAACCTGTTTGATCTGCCCGGTGGGCTTCGTCTGCGCGGAGGGCAATGTGACACTCTTACGTGCGTTCTGGGTTTACACCTCAAAAGGATTTGGGGCATCCAAGAGGGGTGAAGAAAGAAGACGACGTGCGGCTAGCTAGCTCAATCTCAATCGGCAGATACGAGCCATGTTTTGAGGCAACAACAACAGCAACAACAACACTCAGCTGATCCAGGCCGTCGCGACTCACTCTACCTGGCTTATTAATAAACGTCTTTTGTTGGCGTAACAATATTAAACATGTATGCAGGTTTGGTGTGCGCATTGGTGCCAAACTAAATTAAAGATATTAGTAGATCGCGTGCCAACATGGGTGCATCAGTACGTGAAAATAGCACGAATGCGCCGCGATTTCTATGTAGGCTCCCTAGTTCTGTTTTATTACTAGCGCTCCAGCGAGATGGCGCCACATTACAAGTGAAGGCGTTGCATGTGGGCTCCCTAAGCGAAACGGCGCAACCGTGTAGCTCGGGTGTCGGTGTTGCGAGAGAGAGGCATTCCAACCATGGAAGCCGGTGAATGGCCTAACGTGGATTCTGTAGCACTGTGTTAAATAAATAGTTCTTCGCGCAGCACAAAATATAGAAGATTAGAATGGAAAGTTAGTCGAAGGCTTTACACAATGCACTCCTTCGTTGCAGTCTACGGTCATCAAAGGTAGCGCATAATAGTTCTCCCAAACGCTTGACTTGCCTGATTGAATTGGCTTACAATTATCATAGCTTAAACCATTGTCATTTGGAGTATGTGCCAAGGTAAATATACCTGGTAGCGAAGCTTCCATAGAAGCCCACACGTTCAAAACATGGCTGTTCATCGGTGGTTCATGGGGCTTAGTGCCATCTGTGTGAGGAGGGAACACTTCCCGCGGAAGAAAAATTAATTTGACGTCATATCCGTTAAAAACAGAAGCGACGTCATTTTGTTCTCAAAGGCGCGAAATTTGTTTTCGGAGGTCTGCCATTGTAGCTGTTTCGGAGGTCTGCCATTGTAGCTGTATATTCAAATGCCCCGCCATTCGGCTTGATGGGCGTTTCGAGATTTCAGCGCGGAAAGCGATGCAGGAAAAGATCAGCCGTACGGGTGTCGAAATCGCATCGCTGCACAGAAGATACTTTCCTTGGAGGCCGATGGACGCTTTGAGCGTAGAGTGTTCGTCCTTTCGTCGGACGCCAAGCCCGTCGGCCAGCGCTGTCCCACGAAAACAACTAAAGTAAACAATTATCTGGCGGTCGCAACTCACTACTTTTGACCCAACAGGTTAAGAAACAATGAAACTGTTGGCGTCACCAAATTCAGAAAAACGTCGACAATCAAAGCAACACGAGGGTGGGGGCGTATTGTAACAGTGAACATTACGAGCGCGCCTTTCTGCCCACTTCAACAGTTACATTGCATTGCAAGTGATAGCGGCGTCAACGCCCGCTGCTATCGGTAGGCGCTCTTACGGTGGGCGCCGAAACAAGGTATTTATTGATAATGATCAAGTAAAATGGAGTTGTTCTGTTCTCGCCATGCGTATATAAAATTGACTAGGAATTTTATTTTTGTTGACTGAATGTAACTGTGTCTCGCTTTAATTAAAAAAAAACGCTTTTTTCTTTCCCAATGCTTGTTCCCTCCAAACATAGTCGTGCTTCAATCGCTGCTCCCATAACCACCCTTGCTGATGTCGGTGACAATTCGTTCTGAACGGCTTTTCGCCCGAAGCTTCTCGACCTATGTGGATCGACCTTGTATACGCAGTGCAGCCTACCGGTCATAATTTAAATGCATGTATAAACTAAAATTCTTATGGTGTGTTAGCACTTGCCGCACCTTTTAAAAGAAAATGTCGCAGTTTCACCCGAAAGGTGAAGCATCAATTGCAATAGCAAATTAGTAGAGAGCTATACGGAGTAAGGATAGTAGTTTTATTAGCTGTATAAGCTTGGACATGCAGCAGCACCAGCAACGCGCAGAATTGTTGTCGACGCCGTCGATGTTTTGCCCGCGTTCGCACCGAACGTGCGCGGCGTTGGTGACTGTTGCCGGTGCCTCTGGGGGCGGCTCGGAGGTTTTCGACGAGATCAGAACGGGACACTCGTCGAGCAGCGTAGGAAGTCTTTACCACCTTCTCGCCTCGCAACTTTTTGTATAATTATGCATTTTGTGCCGCAGCTAAACGTCGCCACCTCTCCCTTTCTCCCGTCTCCCCACGGCCTTTCACGTGACGGAAGAAGTCGTGCTAGCTCTCTCTCTCTCTCTCTCTCTCTCTCTCTCTCTCTATATATATATATATATATATATATATATATATATATATATATATGGTGATTGTAAAGGAGTAAAGAGACGCTTAATTCTGCAGCCCTTCAGGGAGCACGGCGCAGAACGCGTGTTTGTTCTCCGCCGTGCGTTTGCTGCCCGTGAAAGCGCGCGTCCGTCGCGCGCTCTCACTCGCACATACAGCACACGGCGCGCGGCGACGATTTCATCGCCGTTGACGTTATACGAAACCTCACGGCGACGGTGACGCCAACGGTAGAAATCCGCGTTGAGTGTCCATATAATTGCTATCGCAATAAAATTACGTAGAATCTCCTCAGGGAGTTATCTGAATGATGCGTAAGCATTTCGTAGTAAGGACGTGGTGTTCAGTGCTCACACTCAACACAGTTGGTAATCTTATACTGATCAGGGGCTGCGGTCGTCTTGGCGCCATTACGGTAAATGCGACAGCGCTGCCGTGACACGAGCTGCTGCGGAAGGCGGCGCAACGTGAACTGATGAGGCAAACTACTGCAGGTGGTGTCGCCAGGTGCGCTGATGACGTTCCGACCCGAAGCCACGGCTGCTCCACTGTTCTGCCTTACTAAAGGTGTGCCTAGTGCGTGCCTGATTGCACACGTCACGTGGTCAGAGAGACGCGCTCGTGCCACTGCTCGCGCGTTAGTCGTCGTCGTCTTCCACAGCTGGGGAACTTGAAAGCGATCGTCGTAAGCGGAGGACGGACGGACGCTCGGGCAGTTTTATCATTGCGTAACCGTAGCGTGGTGTCGCTGGCTAACACTTCCACGGTTAGTTCTAGTAGTAAAACATAAATACGCAAGAAAGTGCATGGGAAAACGGCGCCGCGGTAGCTCGGTACTTTCATTCGTAAGAGCATCGCACGCGTAATGCGAATACGTGGGTTTGTTCCCCACCTGCGGCCAGTTGTTCTTTCATCCATTTTCATTTCCATTAATTTATCATTTCTTTAATTCACTTAGTAAGTACAAGTAATTTACCCTATGTTGTCCTTGGTGTCGTTGTTTGTTGGCTGCTTATGATACGATTATTGAAAATCGGGCCCCTCTGTTCCCCTACTTCTCGTTCATAGAAATGCTTACGCATTAAACAAATTATTACCACTCAAGGCTTACAGGAAGCATTATAGAGGGGTTGGGCTAACATAGTATTATGAATAACTTACATGGTAAAAAGGCAATAGAACAGTAGCGATGGTATCTGTATAAAATACGACACTTTAGTACATCATAAAACAGCAAAGGTTGCAGTAATAAGTAACAAAAATAACACGTAGTATGAAGCTGTACTTGAAGAGTTCTGGTATCAGAAATATTAGTAATTTTGCAGTAAATAACGCAATAATCGACAAAAAAAATTTGCCAGAACTCGAAATAACAATGGGTGAATCATTTAGGGAAATGAGCAATAGGGGAGCTGAGAGTGAACCTTGCCGCACGCCTGAGCGTTCTGTTGCTTCAAAGGCAGCAGTGTCACTTGTTGAAACGTACTGACAACGGTTAGATATGAGTTGTTCGATATTTCGAAGCAGTAATGGTAAAATAATGACGAGAAGCAGTCTTTTTATTGCTGTAGGAGACCTTTAGTTGTGCTTGCTTATTCCTTTTAAGAAACGGATTATTATCAAAGGCTAGTTAAATAACATGTTCCATCGTGGTTGGTTCGCCTGAATCCTAGAAGACCAACGTATCGCTCACTGTATGCAACATTCGTGCTCTTGTTCAGGTGCTTCAATACATGACTGAAGTTTGTCACTATTACGCGCGCTTTTCCTCCGCGCCATTCTACGATTCCCCTTGCGACGCCCATTTAACGGTCGAGCAGCTGTTCGTCACCATCAAGGATGCCTTCCATGTCTCCCATGTCTTCTGTACCGATGGAAATCCCCATGCTAGTGCGAGGCGGAATAGTGACTTCCTGTTCGAGCACGTTCACGACACGGCAACTCAGGCTCATATTAGGTGGTATGGTATAACTGGGTTCGTGGACGGCGTTAGCGACTTCGATCATAAGTCCACGATTGCGTCGTGTTGGCTTAGGAAGTCCATGCTGAGAATTACGTCTCATGAGCACTGTTGGATGATAACGAAGGCTGCAGGGTAGGTGCAGTCATGAACGGTAACTTTTGCCGTGCAGATTCCAGTCGGCGTTAATAGGTGTCCCCTTTCTGTCCGGATTTGAGATCCTTTCCATGCAGTCTTGACTTTCTTTAACTTGGAGGCGAAGGATCCACTCATGACGCAGTACTCGGCTACTGTGGCCACTAAACTATGACTGCGTGGCCGCCGTGCAGCACAACGAGGTCAGTGGTTCTTTGTCTTGCGTTACGGTAAGGTCGCGGTGTTGGATCATGGCTACGTCGCATTGTCACTTGTTACATATCATCGCGAGGTGGCATAGCCTCGGCTTCGATGCTTAGTCTTGATGGCGGCGTGTCATTGCTACGTCGTCGAGCAGGGTGTTGAAGCGTCGTCATCGGCGGCGGAGGTCCTTCGGGATTTCGACGAACAGCAACCGCACCTTCACCGGTTGCTGTTTTAACAGCGGAGCTTTTTAGGCCGGAGGTTGGTCCGTATAGACCAGATTATTTTACCCTCGCACGCAGGCTGCGGGCGTGCTCCAATACTCTCGACACCAGGCGCCATCTCTCGGCGTGGGCTGCGGGAATCGGCGGACTAGCGTGTGTTTATTTGTGCGTGGCGCTTGTTTGTGTCGTTGCTACTCACGGTTTGAGTGAGTAGCAACGATGTACTGTACAAAAGCTACTCGTCAGGGCGGCATTGTGCCGTCGTCGGCATTCTTGATAGGAATGTGGCGAGCGCCAATATTTAAAAGTTCTGCTCGGCGTTACACTCTTCGTAACACTTGAAGGCGAAAGCCTGGTGCAAATTTAGACATGCATTGAGTTATACATTAAGCTACACATTAGGTTACACATTACCGAGTGATAGGCTTTCGCTACATGTAAAACCCCGTGTGGCGCATATCCGCATATAATGGACTTGGGTATAGAGCGAGGTATGCGCCACACGTGATCGGGTATATGCATTTCCATAAGGCCACATGACGTTTTATTGCCATCCGTGGCGACGCCGGTTTTTCGACAAGGCCACTGCCAACTATTTAAAGGACACCTCCGCATGAGACACATAAATGTTTCGTCTTAATAACTACTGGGGTTTTACGTGCCAAAACCACGACGTGATTATGATGCACGCTGTAGTGGACGGTTCCGGAAATTTCGACCACCTGTGGTTCCTTGCACTGACATCGCACAGTGCACGGGAATCTAGCATTTCGCCTCCATTGAAATGCGACTGCCGCGGCCGGGATCGAGTTCGCGTCGGTCGCGTCCGTAACCATGCACTGCACCAACGCGGCGGCGCCGAGCGATGAGTTTTCAAGAAATGAAACGCTAGGAAATCAGATTATGATTATTGTTGCATGACAGACGGGCTCCCCAGGTATCCGTTTTTTTTTTGACAGAGGACCTTTTTAAGCCGAGCATTAGTCCGTAACGTGCGAACAGAAAATGTGGGCCGATCCTAGCGGTAGGGCAGAAATGGTCCAAGCGCAATGGCAAATACCCCTGTGAACTAGCGAACCTGGCTAAGTCTAGCTAAGCATGGTTGGGACTACTTAAGCTTAGTCATCCAACGATAGCCAATCTATAGCAATCAATAGCTAATCGATAATCGACAAATAACCAATAAATTCTGGGAATGCTGAAGATGACTTGATAGTACTTAGTCTAGCCCAAATACGTGGCCCATACCTTACGATAGCCAATTGATTAGCCAATCAATAGCTAATCGATAATCGGTCAATAATCAATAAATTCTGGCAATTCTGGGGATGACTTGGTAGTGCTTAGTCTAGCCCAAAAGCCAAGACTAGCTAGGTGCCCATCAGCTCCGCTGTCTCTTTAGCATTGCGCATCCATGCAAGCTACGCTATTTTTTTCTTTTTTTTTTCTGAGAGTGTTTAAGCAAGCGCGCTTTGGGCACGTATCGCGTAGCCAACGAGGCTATTAGAGAGGCTTTCAGAGGTGGTTCAAAAGAAAACAAACAGTGCTTCGCGGCAATATTGTTACTGTCATCGCATCTTTCACTCAGTAACTTTACACGAGGTGTAAAACGCATTTCGAAAACCGCTACCCTGTTTGGATAAGTATGTCGAGGTACGAATTGAAACCTAGTTTTATACCTTGTGAGTTTTACTTTCGTCAACAACTAAAGCTTCGCCACAACACACTGTCAAGTCACTGCAAAGGCTCTATGACAGCGCACAGCGACGTTACATGCAGCTGTAGCATGCTTATTGGTACTAATTATCTTGCACCATGGCTGGCACTTGGCCAGAATACTTAATCTAAGAGAATATCTCGCTTTACGAAGCGCGGAAACCAATGCATACGTTTTACGCAAACGAGAATACGTCGCCCTCATTGCGACCATGATACCGCGAAACTTTAGAAAAGTCAAGCGTGCCCTCGATCCGACGCGTGTTCTGCTGCGTTCGTCTTGCGTACATAAAGCAGAAGTGAAATGAGCATGCACTTAGCAGTTTTAAGCGTCAGCGGTCCCCTTGAAGAACAATTCATTGCCAACGCTCCTGCTTCCGCCAGTGCAGCGATTCGCGGTGCCCGCAGTACACAGCCGATGCTCGCACCGCGGCGCCACCGTCATGAGAACGGCTCTGAATTCTAGTCTATAGCGTAGATCAGAAACTGCGCTTGGCGATGACGTCACCGCGCTTTGCTATAGCAACCACTTGGCCCAGCTGCGCCTCGCTTCCCTGCCGCTCGGCATCGCCGCGCCGAGCTGCTACGACCGCGTACCTGCTCCGTTTAGCCATGACGTCATTCGCGTCGCCTAGCAACCGCATGTGCCTCGCTTCACCTAGACATGTCAACGCTTCGCCAGGCGGCGTCGTCACTCCGCCAAACTTTGCTACCGCCTAGTTACATGCTTTGCCCAGCCGCGTTGACACTTGGACGATCGTGTGGAGGCAGAGCTTAGTCGTCACGTCACCGGGGAGATAAAGCTCGGAGCCGCCGTGACGGCGGCAGAACTCTCGTCGGCTCTGTGCCGAGTACATGTAGCCTTGACAATGGGACGACCAAAGAAGAACCGGACACCCGAAGAAGAAGCCGCTCATATTGAAACGCGTCGTGCGGTCAAGCGAGAATGTGCGCGTCTAACGCCTGACAACACCTGACTAACGCCTGAATAAGCTAGGTCGATCACAAGCTCCGCTGTTTGCTCCAGCCTTGCGCCACTATTGCAAGCTGCACTCATTGTTTTTTTATTGCGATAGCAACTATATATGGACACTTCAACCGGATTTCTGCCGTCGGCGTCGCCGTCGCCGTCGCCGTGAGGTTCCGTATAGATAAAATCTTCACCGCGCGCCGTATGCCCGAGCGGAAGCGTGCGGGGACGCGCGCTATCACGGAGAGCGAACGCACTCAATCTCCCACGCGCAAGCAACGAAGCGGGAAGCCAGCGCCGGAGGGAGCGGGGGGGGGGGGGGAGGGGGGGCGCACTTCTTTGCCAACAACCGCGCTCGTCGCTCGCCGCAGCGTCTCTTATCTCTCCCACGCGCAAGCAAGGCAGCGGGAAGCCAGCGCCGGAGGGAGCGGGGGGGGGGGGGGGGTGCACTTCTCCTCTGCCAACAACCGCGCTCGTCGCTCGTCGCACCGTCTCTTTATCTCCACACGGCTCTGACCTTTATGCACTGTGCATTCGCCGCTCAGTTTCTGTTGAAGCGATAGACCGCACGTACCTTCGCCCGCTGCAGCGTATGGGCTTGCTGCCAGCATTTTGACAGTCGTTATCTGCAGTCATTCAGTGTGATCGATTTATGTTTGTTTGTGCGCGCTCACACCACGCTTGTTCACTCAGTTAGTAATAGTCGGGCCACATTTTCCAACGCACGCTACACATGTAATGCTGCCCGGATCGGCAGTGCAGCGACAGGTGTGTCCCTTCGCACGCGCGCTGCCCTCGGGAAGCGCTTCTCATCAACACCACCGTTTCACAAGCGCCTTCTCGTGGTCATCGAGTCTCTCTTCATGTCGGTCTACTTACGCCGCAGGACACCTGCTTACTTAATCAGCTCATGTTTACTACAATTCATATTGCTACCAAAGCCACTCACCTTACTTCGTATGACATTGCTGTGTTGCTATCGCATTGATTGCTTCGCCCTTAGGGCGAAACTGTGACATTTTTTAAATTTTTTTATTTTCCGGAGGGGGGCTAACTGACCGGCCTCGGATTGGGCCAGTGTACTGTCGGTTTTGCGGCAAGAGGTAGCGACCTGGAGACGGCGAGTGGGATGGTCGTTGAGGGCTCCACTGAGTGGCCGCGATGTAGTCGGCGATATCATGAGGCTGTTGTTCACCTTGCTTCGGGCGCGGCGCGTTCACGGCAAACCCTCGTAGCTCCAAGTCGCGGTATGGGAATTGGCGGTAGACATGGCCAGCATCTCCACAGTGATAGCTTTGGTGATTGATGTATGCAGCGGCGCCATTGCGCGGGCTTCACCTGTTAGGTCGTCCCATATAGATGGCTTGCACTGAAGTCATTGTAGCTGCCATGTTGGTGCACCGACACGGTGATAAGCTGGGTCCGTAACGTCACGTGAAAGCTTCCAATAAGATGGATTGGACTGAAGTGCTCGTAGTCGCCATGTTGGTGCCCCGACACAGTGATAAGGTGGGTGCGTGACGTCGCGTGAAAGCTATCAATACTTCTTTCTGCCCCCCCGGTCCTACTCGCAGCCGGTTTCAGCGGTGGCGCTCCACTCGCGACAGTTTGCGGTGGGGCCGGGGCGCTGACGTCATGATGCGGCCGCGTTCGGCTGCTGACGGCAGAGCGTAACTCTCTTATCTCCGGTACAGCGCAAGGTACGTACACGCTTTTCTCTCGTCCGCCGGACATCTTTGTAACTAGGACTTGAGCTCGTGGGCAGTGACTTTGCCCTTGCGGTGAGTGCGTACTTTGTGCTGATCCTTTCCTGACGCTAAGCCGAAGAGCGGTGCCTAGTGCTAAGGCGAGGTCGTACCACGCCGAGCCGCACTTGGCGAAGGCCCAAGCCGAAGGAGGTTGCCCAAGCTCTGGCGAGTTGGCCCATTGGTGATCGCCAGAGCAAGTAGCATAGCCGCGGGGAGTTTTCGTAGCGGCGTGTCCCAGCTTGAGCCTGTGCTCTCGCTGCGACGTGCTATAGGCGCCCGTGTCTTTATTTTCGCCGTTGGTGCGGGACCCCATTGGTTCTCCGCCGCCCGGGCGTTTGTGCAGTGCTGGTGCCGCCGGAGACAATAAAATGTTTCAGTTAACTCAGGGCAACATTGTGTTCTTGCGTGCGTCGGTCGGTAGCCCCTTGCGGCCTAAGCTCGCGCGGAGCGGTGCTGGAGGCGACGGCTGACGCGGCTCTGTGGCTCGCTAAGCTCGAACCCGCGGTGGTCGGTACTGCTGTGAGACCCTAAGACCCCACATAGAAGAGCGGGTGGTGGTCTGAAGCGCGCTACACGTCTGTCTTCCTCGAGGTATTGCGGGGGATGACAGGTGGACGGGCTGGTGGTGGCGACAGAACTGCAGTGTTACGAGGCCCTGGCGTGGGCGCGAAGGCGGGACTTGACGCCATGCGACGACTGCGTCGCTCTTAGCTTCAGCTTGAGGCTGCGGCCATTGTGGTGCTCCTAGCGACTACTAAATTTATTGCCGCACAATATCAGCAATCAATGCAACAATGGGCCGCGACGCTTGAAACACCCCAGCGTTGTCTCGCGGTAAGAGTGGTATTATTGGTATATTGTGTAAACCACGTGTAATTTAAACAAACTTAAATCATTTTTATGTTTAGTATCTCCTTAACATTGAACTACAGCAGGCAAAAATCATACCAAACAACATTATAAATGCGCATGCATGTCGCTCATTCTCCGACTATAGATTCTCCATCTGTGTTTGTGATGCCAAAAGAAGAGTTTGTAATGCAGTTACCGCCTTGTTTTGTATTTCTAGCTTTTTTTTTGTCGCGTGATAAAAATAGTGTCGTTGCAGGCCTCGTTGTAGAGGAAATCCTAGTTAATCTTCGGGAACCATGGATCCAACTCACCCCTTCTCCGCCACCGCGATTTGCAGAGCAAGAACAAACGAAGCGCTAATTGGCTAATTGCCGAGAGAAAAACGCAGTGTGCGTGTGTGCCTGGAATGATTCATGCCGTGCTCTTCGTGCGCGCATCGCGGCAGCCATAGTAGTGCCGCAGAGCAGCCAGCGAGGGTGGAGTCTCCCGCACGTAATACGGACCGCACCCGTCGACGATGCGGCTATACCGGCTTGGTGAATGATGGCTGGAAGCTACGTGGCCGGACGGCACGGTGAATTGAAAGGGATTGAAATACGGATGGGCTGGATTTGCGCGCAGGTGAAGTGGGTGACGCGAACATCCATAAATGTTACAGGCATTAACCGGTCAAACTGATCGGGGAGTTCGGATGGCGGGGATTGGGGAGCGCATGATGCTAAGCATGAAAGCCTTCGCGAAACTGAATCTTATCGCGTAGTAAGCGATAATCACCTTTAAGTTCGCCCAGAATTTCCTTAATGGGTATCAGCATGTCCTACGGGCTACTTGTGTCGAGTACATACTTTCGTAAAGCTACGGTCGGGTGGTGGCCAGTGCCTGAACGACCGGCTACGACAGTAGTTTAGGTGTGGGAAAACAGGAGAAGGCTCGAATCTTACTTAATAGTGCAAAATCTGCGGTTGCTGTACACGGTTAAAAAGGATGCGTCAGTTGTGGGCCGTTGTGGAACGTAATTAGAACGTGAACATTGTGTAAGCGGTGTTATCAGAAAATTCAGGATCCAATATGTGGGTTAGCGTAGCTTTGGTGGCACTTTTAAACGAAGTGCGATCAATGGGTGGACATAGCTAAGCTGGTTTATCCCCATCTGTTTTTATTTTTACGGGTCTTGTCCCTGTCGTGCGCCGTTGACGGTCAACACATGCTACCCTAATATCACGCTTCATAACGAGATTGCGCATGCCTTGCATGCCATTTTTGTTGTCTCGCTATTCTTTTTGGGCCAGCCTTGTTGTGTTGCCGGCTTCAAAGTGTCTTCGGCGCTTGCGCGCATAGTCCTAGTGCAGCGAAAATTTCCAATAAACATTCATTGTTGTTAGTAGCGCTTCTTCTCTGTCTCGCCTACCTTTGTCCCTTCCATACTGCTTCACCGTAGTCAAATACGTTAATTTTCTTGATCCTTACTAGTTTTGTTTATCCACCCGATTCGTGGCCACTCCTCCACTGTAGATACTACACCACGACCCCTCAGTGCAACAACAGCAACGTTCTCGGCAGGGCTGGTGGCCGCAGCTTTCACCGCTTCGTCTCCATGCTTTCTTCAATACACGCGAGGATGATGACACGCCTTGTCGGTCGTCGCCTAATCGTCCTTACATTGTAAACTCGGGAATGCGGGTTTTCCCGGCATGTTATAATGCGGCGCACAATCTATGAGTACATACCGCGTGAATTTCCTGTGTACCAAAGGCTCAAAAAAATTGCTTATTAGGAACGCTCCACGTGTGGTCAGAGCAGCTTCCACTAGTGGATTTACATAGCTTGCCGGGAGCCGACAGATTGATAAAGTGTAGCGGCCTAGGCGGGCTAGCGTACGTCGCTTCAATGGCGAGAAGCAATTAGGTGAAGGACTGTTTTTCGTGGTTCCTAGCCATGGTCCGGCAGCGCAGCTACGGACGTCAGAACCCGATACACTGCTTGCGCCACATTAAGGAGCGTGTTTTCCTAACTTGGCTCTAGAGCCGTTAGCATCTTGGTTACAAATAAACTAACGACCGCACACAGACGGCGTGCTTGCGCCACGAGTATTAACGGAGCGATCAGAATAACTCAGGCTATTATTTATCGAGGACTGAGAATAACTATGAAGAAAGAAAAGTATGAATAATTTACGCAAGGCAATGTGCAATGCATTGATGGCACAGGGAAGATGTTTTTGGGCCCCGGGTTTTAAAAGCGTTATTTGGCTCGAACAGCACCAGCGCTCACTACTAAACAGGAATACACCACCGAATGCTAAACAAATATTAGAATATAGTAGATTAAAACAGGGTACCGGCCTCTTTAATTGTGTTACAAAACCGCACTATTCTGCCCTGAACTGAGGGCCCTAGACGGCTTAGGTATTAATGGCATTTCTAATGCAGGACGTCGCCTGTTTTCATATTTATACGGCTTCATTCTTTTTTATGTTGCACTGTACTTTGTGGGGACGCCTGGTTCGTTCCACTAAGCGAAATTTGGTTGCTCCATGACTGGAGAAGAGTACAGGCCAGGATTAAAAGTTAGAATGGGAACACGGACTCGGCTAAATTTGCATGGGAGGTGCATGTTTAAAAAACTGACGATTTAGGAGTTCTGTCAGCTTTATAATTTTGTCGATGTTGATGTTCAGCCCTGGATTATTGGAATATACCAGCGAAAGCAATTGTCCATTCATTGGGATGGTGGGAGATAAGGGTATACACAGGAGTGTTAACAAGTAAAAAAGCAATCGAGAAAGGATTGCCGCGAAATTGTGAGGAAAAAAACAAATTGCCGATCTATTGGTTTATCTGATGGAAAGGCGTTAACATTAACCCTTCGCAAGTCTTACGCAATCAACAAGACGACTGAAGAACGCCACAAGACTCCTTACCAACTCGTAACGCATGTCACTTAACGTCCATTGTTCTACTTTGTGTTTTGCGTCACGTAAGTTCACTTTCGTGCATATTTTATTGCCGCAACTACATGTATTTCATCAGGCGTGAAGTGACATCGGTGAGGCGTTGTTAAGGAGCCTTGTGGCGTTCTTCAAGTGTCTTGTTGGTTACGTAAGACTTGCGAAAGTTAGTGGTAACACACTTTCGTCAGATCTACCAATTCATTGACCATTAAGTTTCTTTCCTATTGTCTCCTAATTTGCAACGTCACACCATCCTCTCCCTCCTTCACATAGCCTCTATCACGTCATCTCCCTCCGTCGTTCCTCCCCTCCACTCTTCCTTCCTCTCCCATCCCACGAGGTAACCGACGGACGACGCCGGGTTTACGTTCGCATGAGCCTTCTAAACTTCTAATGCTGACGCATTATTAGATACGAGACGCTCACGACTTCTTCGTTATTGACAAGATAACAAGAAAGACGTAGAAGCAGAGACTGCTGCTGGACTGCAGCTAGGAAGAGGTCTTCAGCTATAGCGTAAAACATTTTGTCGCTATTTTGGAGTGCAACACAAGCTGCCCGGTGCTTGCAAACATCGCATAATCATCCTAATTCGCATCAGATATAAGAAACGTGATATGACGGCTGCATGTTCTAGCATGTTTATGTGTGCCGCCATTCGACATGGCGGCAAGAACGAAGGACATAATGAACTTTTTTATTCTTTATTACAGGTAGACATAGAAAAAGGAACAGATAGGAAGCCGGGTAGGCGAATGACAAAAATATAAAATAATGTAAGATGGCACTCTATATAGAGCGGAAGCTGATCCCGTCACAACGACGATAAATGCCTTCACAAATGCTTTGACGCCGAAATCAAGCGAAAGTAGTCGGCACGAGAATCCTGCGCGGCACCTTAGATCTAAGAGCAGTCGTAAGATGTGCATGTGCTGCTCGATTCTCCCATGTTACACACTAGTCCTTCATATGATGGTGCTGGTGCGTACTAACTGAATTTTCAGATGGCTTAATTAAGCGAAATTTCTCCAGTGGGAAGCAAAAAAAAAAAAATGCTTGGAGAGGAACTTGGAGAGAGAAACGCCATCTGACAATGAATGTCAACGTAATGAGATTAGCATGGAAGTAATTAGCGAGACAACGTATTTCCAACTCCGAAACGCGTCATGTGGGAGGCTGTATGCAGCCAGGTTCCTCTCTCGCGCTTGATGATGATATTTATGGACGTACATCTGGAAACGAGGCGGTGACAAATTGTCACCTACCCCAGCTCGATTTAACAGGGTTTACTTTATCTATCGCCACCTAGCCTTGGGCCTATATGATTTCGATCTAAAATTTCGTATTTAAACCCAGTATCACTATATTGCACCGTTAACTACGCCTGCAATGACTGCGGTTCTGTAAATCGTTTCTCCACTCTTTTTACAACAAATACGCTAAACGACTCGTGCTTTTCGCGACTGCTCACCAGTTTATCCTTTTACCTTCTTTGAATCCTAATGCATCAGGAAGGCACTACTCCCTACGGGCGTCGTTGGATCTTGGTATTTCATTACGATGTAGCGAGTCGTTTCCGGGATTGTTCTTGCAGCACACACATGCATCATACTGGGAAACATATTTGCTCCGCTATGTGTTTGTCCACAGATTTTCCCTCGTAATTTCTTTCTTGCAATTTTTGTAAATCTCGATTGATTTTCCTGTTTTCATCTTTTGCAGTGAATTAACCACCTGTGTTGCTCTCATTTTTGTTTTTATTACTCCTGGTTGTATTAAATGCAAAGCATTTCTTGGCGAACATTTGCTACTTTGACAGTATCTATCTATCTATCTATCTATCTATCTATCTATCTATCTATCTATCTATCTATCTATCTATCTATCTATCTATCTATCTATCTATCTATCTATCTATCTATCTATCTATCTATCTATCTATCTATCTATCTATCTATCTATCCGCCTACGACTTTGTGCTCTCATGGTCGTTTCGTTAACTTGGTATGTACCAAGATTGGCATACAATCACTAGAGTATATGCCGAACATAAATGATGTGTCACGACATGCGTGTCATGTAGGTCATGAAACAGCCGCCTACGTCTAAGTACTCTCATGGTCGTTTCGTTAACTTGGTATAGGTGCCAAAATTGGTATAGTATGGCAGGGGCGTATGACGAACATAAGTGATAAGTCATGACAGAAATGTCATGACTTGCGTGTCATGTAGGTCATGACAATGACCCAGCGAAAAAAATTAACACTCAAAAACCACTGAAATGGGTTCGGACGTGGGTACTAAGTGAAGGAAACACTACAGGATGCTGGTAGAAGTCATAGTCACGAGCATGACACAGCAAAAATGACAATGAATCAGCGAAAAAAGTAGAGTACTCAAAAACCATTGAAATGGGTTAGGACGTGGGTACTAAGTGAAGGAAACACTACAGGGTACTAGTAGAAGTCATAGTCACGAGCATGACTCAGCAAAAATGACAATGACTCAGCGAAAAAAAGATTTACGCTGAAAAATCTCTGGAATGGGCTCGGACGTGGGCACTAAGTGAAGGAAACACTCAATGATGATAGAAATCATAGTTATGACCATGACTCAGCAAAAACGACACTGTCTCAGCGAAAAAAGATTGACACTCAAAAGCCACTGAAATGGGTTCTGACGGGTACTAAGCGAAGGAAGCACTAAAGCATGATGGTAGAAGTCATAGTCATGAGCCTGACTCATCGGAAATGACAATGAATCAGCGAAAAAAATAGAGCACTCAAAAACCACTGCAATTGCTTCGGACGGGGGGGGGGGGGGTACTAAGGGAAGGAAACACTAAAGGATGCTGGTAGAAGCCATAGTCATGAGCATGATTCAGTAAAATGACAATGACTGAGCGAAAAAATATTGACACTCAAAAACCACTGGAATCGGTTCGGATGGGGTACTAGGTGAAGGAAAAGGCTAAGGTTGTTGGTCGAAGTCATAGTCATGACCGTGACTGAGCAAAAATGACAATGACTCAGCGAAAAAAAAATCAAAAACACTGAAATGGGTTCGGATGTGGATACGAAGTGAATGAAATACTAAAGGATGGTGGTAGAAGTCATAGTCACGCGTATGACTAAGGCTTTATAAATATCTCGCGATTTAAGATGGAGTGCGCACATTCAAAACATAGTTTCGTCAGCCTCAAAAAGACTATGGTTACTTCGGCAACGTCTGAAGCACTGTACGAGCAAAACAAAACTAGTTGGTTATACTTCACTGGTGCGTCCACTGCTTGAATATGGTGATATCGTTTGGGACCCGCACACTAAGACTGATACAGATAAGCTGGAAAAAGTCCAAAAAAGAGCACTCAGGTTCATTTTTAATGCCTACGGAAGACAGGTGTCACTATCCGATCTCCGTTCAAGGTCTGGTCTTCCAACACTGGAGGAACGCCGTAAGTTACACCGTCTCAAGATGCTTTACACGATAGTCAACGGCCAAACTAAAATGAATTTTGACAATTACTTACAGTTTAACACGTGTAGAAGTACCCGCGGAAAGCACGAACTTACCCTTATTGTACCCCAGGCTAGAACTGTCGCTTATCAATTTTCGTTTTTTCCTAGAACGATAAGAGACTGGAACAGGCTTCCACAAGAGGTAATGAACAAGCGTACCATCGACTCTTTCTTATTAGCTATTTCTCAGATGTGAGCGAAGCACGCAATTCCTTTCGTACCGAATTTTTATTTAACTCGTGTCTTTAGTTTCGCAGAGATTGTTGTGCGCAGTAGCGTACTAGTATGATCTGTGTTGCACTGTGTTTGACCTTGCTGTGTTCGAATTTTATTTCGACATTTTCTTTGCTTGTACGGTGTCCCTTTTCTTTTTTCTATACCACTCCTGCTTTGGCTGCCAAAAAGCAGCTGGCAGTATTGTCAAATAAATAAATAAATAAATAAATAAATAAATAAATAAATAAATAATGTCTCTTAGTTGCAGCCAAAGGGACTCCTTAGGACTCATGACATGAATGTCATGATATGCGTGTCGTGTAGGTCATGAAAAAGCCGCCTACGTCTTGGTGCTCTCATGGTCGTTTCGTTAACTTGGTAGGCTCCCCGCACACTGCTTCGCATAACATCAGTTCCCACAAGGCGTGGGATCTGCCTGCTTTTTACACTTTCAATTATCTTGTACTTAGCTGCAAACTTTCTTGCCCTCGTCCTCAATTCCGCGTCCATGCTATTGAGGTACAGAATATTTATGCTCTTTAGTCGGCCATTTCATTTCATCCATGCTCCTTAGTTTTTCTTCGAAACTAATTCTGCTCTGCGTTTCTCTGATATCAAAAGAAGCCCATCGCATGCCACCATGCACGCCCACATTCGTGGTCTTATTGTGGGCTCCCAAAGCTAGTCGGCACACTCTCCTGTTGTTAATTTCCAACCCTGACAACATTTCTTATTTAAAGCACAGAATTGAATTAGCGAATGCTTAGTGACGGCACCATACACTTTTCCAATTCCCTGGTCTTTTTTTTTTTCATCTCTCTCTCTCTCTCTCTCTCTCGAACCACCTCGTATGTATTTGAGCCTCAAAGTGAATTAAGTTTAATCATTGCTGCGTGCCGCTTCCTATTAATTTTTGATTATCTTGGTGGCAGCTTGATTAGGTCTTTTCTTCATTTATGTATACACGCAGGTATTTATATTGCTTGACTATGAATATGACTTCCTGTTGAATATATATCACGTTATTACTCGTCTCTCCGTTAAAGATCATAATCCCCGATTTCTCTGGGCTAAACTTAAGGCATGGTTTCGTCGCGTGCATTGTCATTAATATTTACAAGTCTCGGTATATGGCTTGCATTGTCCGTTTGTAGGACTGCGTAGTCCGCATAGGACATAGTGCTTCGTAGTAGGCACGCTGAGCCATCTAGCGGCGATACCGTGAACTACAGGCGTGGTGCGTTTGTGAATATACAGAGAAGATTATGTGAATTATGCATGACCCGGGTTGGATTCCGCGGGACACCGGAGAAATTTCAAAGAATTTTGTTGTCATTGAGGAGGCCGCACAAACCCATTGGCAGACACCCAGCGACCCAAGTTGGCGTCATAAAGGTTCATTAAAGGGCAGCCGCAGGCTGTGTCACATACCTTGTGGCGCAAATTGGTCCGACGGCTGATTTCAAACTTGGTTTCCTCAGCACAGCAGCACGATGCTAAAACGATTAGACCCAGTAGTCCAAGTTGGCCTGAAAGAGATTAGTGCAATACCGGGCCGACTCGCGGCGGAGGTGAAGCAGGCTTCAAGATTACTCGAGGACAAACATCCAAACACATATCGAAAACTGGGCGAAGTCCCGAAACATTGCCAATCAGATTAAAATTACTGCAACAGTTGCTTGACTTGATTTCTTTCCATGTCTTTACGCAGAAAAAGTTAATCAAAGTATAGCTTCCTTGCATTTCATTTGGTGTAAGCTTTGATTTCATGCATATATCTTGAGGAAAATCAATTACGAAAGCACATAAAAAACGGAAGAATAACGTAATCGCTCTTGGCAGATATTGTGCATTGCAACAAAATATTATTACTTTTCTGGCATTAGCAATTTATCTTCTTACTACAGGATTGGTGAACGCGCTTTGGTGCCAATAAGTATCAAAGTGTCCTAATAAGCAATAGCACATGTGCATACGAAATCGAGATAATATATTTAGCTAAAAAATAAAACACAGCCAAGGCCACACACACATTCTGATCTGTTAGATCTATTCCGTTGATTGAGGCTAAGAATAGAATCAGTTACTTAAAAGAAAGTATTACCCATTGCATCCTATACAGAATCTCAGCGCAATTTCATGCGAGAGGTCGTCCACAAGCCCTTAGCGCCTAAATTAGCGATTTATTCAATTGAACATCCGGCCTATAATATTAACCTTCGGAGCTTGGCGAAAGAAATTGAAACAAATTGAAACATTTACGTCGCAAAATATACTACAGAAACAAATCTAAGGTACAATGAAAAAAAAAGTGTACATTGTTGCTAGGGCATATTACTGTAAATGACAGAAATATAGATTGTTTCATTTAAAAAATGATTGTTTTTCTTTTATGGTCAAATACAGAACTTTTTTTATGATTTTAAGAGAAATTGGTTTCATAAGGGAAATTGAATAATTTATCATCAATACGGTGCTCGTAATGAGATTCTTTTCGTCGCTTTACTATCCTAAATTAACATTTGTCTGCATTTTCACCAGCCACGCAAGTGTAGGCAGGTAGATCTCGTGCGTACAAGCAGTAATCAGAGGGAGTTCCTGACGATCAGAGCATCCCTCTAAAAACTCGCAGAGCGGATACTTGGATATGTCGCGTAGGGCTGGGTGTCCTAACGCCAGATGTCTTCTTAGGTGGTCATATCATGCATGTCTTACGCTGCATGAGTGTCTGTACATGTATAATCTGTTGCAACTGCATCCCAACATTTGAGTCTCTCGTACTTCATGAAAGCAGCAGTCATGGGAGGAGTAAGAGCTACTACCTCAATTGAATAAACTCTTCAGCGATTCTTTTCTGTAAAATTACAGAAAATCAATAAACAGATTATTTTGCTGAAATCAAGGAAAAATAAGAAAAGAGAAAACAGAAGGGATAGAAGAAGATATGTCGCAAAGATTCCCATACTTTTCTGTATTTTATCATAATTTTGTTTTATCATGGTGGGTGACAACACACCTGCCAGTACTACCGGTGCCATTTGGCAGGTTGCCGGAGCCAGTCTCATATTTCTTACCACCATATTCGGTGAAAATGTATCTCTCGATCCTTTGGCCTTAACCCGCAATGCCGCTCGCAATCTTTCGCGCCAAAGGATTGATGCTTCCGCCGATCCATTTCTCTTTTCAGGACCTTGTGGCAAAGATCAGCGCTGCCACCTAATGGCAATAAAATCTCCCGTAACCCACTATCGGGAAGGGTGCGTCTACTCACGAAAGAAGATATAAAATACGAAAAAAAAAACGAAGGAAAGATCCCGCAAACCGCCAAGCAGCTAGGACGCGTTCACCACATCTCTAATACCCAGCTGTCGGTTGGTTTACTTCCTGAAGGTCGGTTCAAGAAAGAGCGCTCCGAACCAACAGAATAAATGGCAGAGCTGTGACACATATGTCGTTCACACGTTGCGCTAACCCAACTTCTTTCTTTTTTTTTTCGTTTTGCACGTGATAGCATACACTACTACAAAATGTCTTCCTTTTCCCCCGAGCAATCGAAGAGTTCCCGTAATTTCCGGTGGGACGGTGATTTTTTTGGCACCCGGGCACCCCCCTTTGTGCTTTTCTAACACAGGAGGGCCGATTCCATTCGGAACAGGCAATCTGCCAAACCTGGTGTTTTTGTAGAGCTTGTTTTTGGTGGCTTGAGGTCGAGCTGGGGAAATGGTTCCACTGCGCCGACCAGTTTAACACTGACCAGAAAAACAACAAAACTACGGTTCTCCGAAGGCGTGGTAAATTTGCTTGTGGGAATAAGATTGATCACTCTGAATCCGACGAAAGGAATCGATAGGGCGAAGTC
This sequence comes from Dermacentor silvarum, assembly GCF_013339745.2. Classification (NCBI taxonomy): domain Eukaryota; kingdom Metazoa; phylum Arthropoda; class Arachnida; order Ixodida; family Ixodidae; genus Dermacentor; species Dermacentor silvarum. The sequence goes on along the minus strand of NC_051164.1, from coordinate 24,182,925 downwards.
GAAAAAAAAAATTCGTCTAGTTTTTTCATCCCCAAGCCTTTGTGTGCTGTAGTTACAGTGGAAAAGGCAGCAGGAAAAAAAGGAGACAATTTCAGCGGCTTTCTTTTCAGTTGACATAGAAGAATGTGATTCGGTCGTAGCGTTTATCTTCAAGCTATTGTTTGTCGTCTTGTAAATGGAACAGAAGCGAGACAACGCTTTTGAACGTGATAAACTAAAGAATGTGAATGCTGGCACTCAGTCTCTTCTCAGATAGTTATTTTACCCGGATTTTGGGCAGGAAGAAGATTATGTTTCAATATGAGGCCCTATTAATGATAACCTAAGTCCACGTAGGGAACTTGTTAAAAAAAAAAACTGCGCACTTCTTAATCTCTCATGTATTTCCCGTAGAGCAAGTACTAGGGCCCTAATGAAAGGAAGAAGCAACATGCCTAACCTAACCTAGCCACAGTGGACTGGGTATCGTTTGTTGTCGGTGTCGGATCATTACCAACAGTCCATAGCTTTCAGTGTTTGGTGCTATGATATTTAAGATATTTAGGATACCACATTTCAAAGACGTCTTGCCGACGTTGGGCAACTTAACGAACTGACACACAATGTCACAGATATACTGTAGCTCCTATACGGCTGCAGCAGACGTGTGGTCTGAATTGGATTGAAGCTGTTTTCAATGCCAATGCCGATAGCTTGTCACCATTGCCGTTTTGACTAGTTACTCTCTTCTTATACAGACAAGTCTTTTGTTGGTACGTGTTTCCGAAATAAACACAATGAAGTTCACGTCAGAATCCTGTAAATGCGTTATTTGCGCTTCTTATAAGGTGGAGAGGTTATAAAAGTCAGAGCAAATTGACTTAAACGTGGAATAGTAAGATGGGCAAAAAAGACGGAAAACAAAGTTTTGTATGATTCTTTGCCTGTCCTGCGGGCATCCTGCCTGCATGTTGTGCTTGTCAGTGCATGTACTGTGTGCTTTGGCTCTTCTTTTGTCCGTGTTACGTCGTGTTGCCCGGGCATAGCCGTGCACAAACAACTTAAACGGTTCGAAATACCTGCCCTTTCAGGCAACCTGCTTTGCCTGAAGGAGGCAGACTTTGTTGCTTTGTAGTTGAAGCCACTGGCCCGAATGGCATTTGGACTAAGTTTGAGTTAAGACTTAAAATGTTGCAGTTGCCAGTGAGATCTAGTTACATGGCTACGAGGAAGTTGCAGGCAACATCTAGTAGAACAATGCGCAGGCAAAACCTGGAAGATCATTCCCGCTGACGCCAGCAAGGTGAAGAGTTTGAAAGTATGAAAGTAAAAATTATTAGTATTTATGAAAGTAAAAATTGCATCCACCTGACTTCAGCACAAATTACAAAAGAAATCAGAGAGAAATCTTCGCCGTTGAAGTAAAATGGATCCGGTTTTTCAGGGACTCAAATCCAGGACAACGCCTTTCCGTTGTCCTGGGTTTGGGGACACAGATGCTCACTGGCCTTTTTAAAGGAGGTGAATAGAAACTACAACCGAACACATAAAATATTTGCGTTTCTATAGGAGTACAAAAAAAAAAGAAAGACCTCAGATGGCGCTTCTCTATGGCCTCATTTTTCCTGTTCCCCTGCTTAATGTTATTCTTTGAGCTAGAAACAACATGTACAGTATACGTAAGCGCCAACTCACCCAAGAACAAGTCATTTTGAACGTAAAATATTTCTTTCAGTTGCAAATTACCTTACGACCATAAAATGAACGGCAAGCTGAAAAAAAAGGGTGAAAAATAAGTGGAGGCGGAGCTGAAATAACACAGCTATACTTCCCCGCCCCCCCCCCCCCCCCCCCCCCCCCCAAAAAAAAAAAAAAAGAAACGACCATATTGTTTCTCTCAAAAGGCGGCAGAGTAATGCAAATCGCCACTGAAGGAAAGAAAAAAAAAAGCGGCCAGGGGAATTTGGCCACGCCTGGCGGAGAAATGAATGACACAAACGGCACGAGCAACAAATCTATCCTTCGGACTAATTTCAAGAATGTGAGGCTTCGGGCTTACGTTAACGGCGTACATTGTGTGTGGCCGGCATTTATTAGGAAGACTACACGAGGAAATCTGCAAAGTAACCAACCAAAATTGCCAGTAAAAATTCGAAAAGGGACTATTCAAACACAATATACGACAATAGACTGTAAAACTGGGAAAGTTGGTTGATCTTCGTAGTAAAAAGCAGCTTAATAGGAACGGCAGTATAAGACAGAGAAGTACACAGGACAGCGCCTGTCCCCCGTGTACTTCTCTGTTTTCTATTGCCGTTCTATTTGCGCTGCTTTTCGCTATGAACAACATACAAGACTGTGTGGGTCGGCGCACAAAATATAGGAGCTACTATAAGGCTTGATTCATGGAAGCCCGACAGCCGTGTGTGGGTGCGGGGACTTAATTACGCGAGATAAGCCGTTCTCATGTGGAGCAGTTTTGAAGACTAACGCACCCTCGTCAGATGGACAAGCGAGCTCGTTTCGAGCCCTCCTCCGAACGCACGCAGGACATGGTGCCAGCGACAGCGCGCGTATATCAGCCAAATAGCCCCATTGCTTCCAGGCACTAAGTGACAAGGCAACAGGGCAAGAAAGAAGGTGACAGTCTCAGTTTCTTTCTCAGTGTGAATTGGGGCCACATTTCGTTGCTTAATTGGTTCTTTCCTGTTTATATGGAAGTTGGGGAGAAGTACCGAAAAAGACGGAATAAAAAAGCCGAGCCAGAACGCATAGCTCGGCGAACTCTTTATTATGGGATAGCATCTTTAATGCATATTCGGGAGGGTTTTTGAGAGCGCTCTCGTCGTGCTGTATGAAGGGGGTTCAAAGCAGATTTAAAGCTGCAATTATAGCATAACCGGGTATAGAAGTAACGATCCTGCTTCCTTATCATCCGTCGAGCGCGCCTTGGCTAGCAGTAACGCGCGTCGGTGGTACCTCTGTAGCGCTACCAGAGGGCTCTCAACCGACCACCCGAATATGCCATTAGATTGTGACGTGGAGAGTGTCGTGCGCCTACGTCACTCGGGTACGCTCAACCATAGCCTCCTGTATTTTTTTTTTTTTGAAAGCATGCCCAGTGACGCCGTAACTGAGGATCACTGCGAGGGTACCACTTTTCTAATAGTTGGTGTCAGCTTATGGGGGCATGGTTAGGGTCACGTCAACTATCCGCCCTTGCACGTGATCACAAGTCATGCAGAAGGCACGGTACCGCAGCAGCGCGTAGCTAAAGTTGTCCATGCTCTAGCAACAACAGGAATTATGATGCCGGGTAATGTGGTGCCGCCACTTTGGACACATGGTTCTCATGCCTTTGGGAGCGACTGTACAGGCATTGAGAAATATAGGAGGCTATCGCTCAACACATCATCGAGTTTTCTGTTAGATACATCCAAGGTGGGTCAAGTCTGCCTGTAATGCTATAATGAAATGCGGGACCAATGACAGGATTGACGCTGTCTTCCAGCATAGCAGCCAATGCTCTACCATTAGGCCTTGATGCACGCATGCTTCTCTGGTGCGAACGTCGCTCTTTGAACCGCCTGGCATGTGCGTCCCGTGCCAGTTTGACGCATTCGTCTCGCGTGGCAGCTAGCGCTTTGAGGCTCTGTGTTAGAATGCACGGCCTTCGGGATCCACCCACACTTTCTTCTAGATACTGGATACCTTTAAAGCGGGTCAAGTACGCTTATAATACCTACTCGTCAGATGAAACAGAATAACGGCTGACGCGCGCAGTAAACAAGTCAGCACTTCGGTTGGTGTCAGCATCGTTATACTGCCGGAGAAGTATCAGCGAATGTTATGAAATGAAAAATGTTAAGCGTAACGTCAAGAGATTGTGATTAAGCAGTGAGGTTTCGATGTAAACAAGTGCAACTGATCTTCTACTTTACAATAAGACAAAGAAGTGGAGTTAGAACATGTCGTATAATGGATGTAGCGCAGATATAACCGGTGTTTTATTAGAAGTTGTGACTGGGAGGACAACAGAGATGGCGTGATGAGATTAGAACAATATCAGGTATAATATGAGGTCACCTCGCACAAAACAGGGGTAACTTGAGATCGCTGGGGGAGACCTTCGTCTCGCAAGTAGTCATAAAATAGGCTGAATGTATAGATGGCGAACACATTGGCTATTCGACAGGTCATATATTTCATTATATCAGTTTTACAGCGATCATGTTGTGTCTTCCAACGTTTGCTATATCTTTTTTTTCGTGCGCCACCGCTAGGTTACTGAAATGTACCAACTCTCCCAACAAGCTTTTAATTTTACCTGAAATATTGTTTTAATAGTACTTGTGTTCAATTCGCCTTCCAACACTGTGCGACCCGTATTTAAGTTGCCTCTAAATACTTGAATTTGAATATGCCCATTTCTAGGTCATGGTTCTGGTGAGAGTCTTACTAAGGTGATGACGATGACACCAGTTGTCCCAATTTCCGCTTCAAACAAGAGCCAGGTAAGTCCAACCTAAATTCCTTTTGTTTCCAACTGCCCCTGTACGTGTCCAGCACATAGCGCCGACACACGCAGAAAAAAAAAATGGTGGAGCGGTAGAGAAGTGCACTTCGTTTGGGTGTTTTCACTGGAGATATATAAAAAACAAAAACAAAAGAAACTCCTAACGGACGAGGCATTCTTATGTTGGTGTTGCCTTTTGCGGAACAGCAGCGTCAGCGAACATTGGTCGCCTCGACGCGTTTCCGGGAGAAAAACGCTACATCGACGTCGGACTCGTTGTGCAAATATATCTTGTAAACAAACAGCTTTGTCTTTGAGTCTATTTGCACGTAGCATTATATATATATATATATATATATATATATATTATATATGATACCAGCGCGAACACACGCAGGCGCACAGAAGAACGCTGTTCTCGAGAAGATAACGACAACAATTTTTTCCCCTGAAGGTTGGCTCGAAATCCTGTGAATTAGGAAGTGAGGTGGGGGTATTCAGAGTTATTCTAGGAGCAACGCGTCCTTGGCGAAAGCCAAGAGCGAGTGACCCTGAATGACCATGGAATGACCCTGGAATGACCCTGAATAACCCTGGAATGACCCTGGCGGAGCGTGCCGATCCGATCACTAGTCTGATCCATTCTCGTACAACGACACTCGCACCGCCTTAAGGAGGTGGTCTCGTGCATAAAGATAAAACGGCTATGCACGAAACACGGTATCAACGCCAAAATTGATTATGTTACTTATTTTTCTGGCAGTGCGAGGGATAGCAGTGCGAGGGATAGCAGTGCGAGGGATAGCAGCATCCATATGCAATTTACTCTTTGCATTTCGTATAGTGGGCCTCTAGAATTTGACGCGTTGCCATGTCACCCCATATTTCCTGCTTACTTTTGGGTTTGTTCGCGCTATTTTTACCACGCTAAACATTTACCATCTCATTAAGTTTCACTTCTAGTAAACGTAATCTTTCGCAAAATTTTGTTGCTCCTGTAAACTTTAATATAGCGTTTATTATTCATTATTCCCATTAC
>NC_051164.1:24064852-24177291 GCF_013339745.2 Dermacentor silvarum | reverse complement strand
GCGCGCTGATTTCAACCCAACACAATGGTCCCGGCTGTGTGAGGTAAGCGAGAGATTCTTCAATGATCCGTAATCTCACATGCTGCCACTTGCTGTGTGAGGCTTCATTAGTTTTTCTCCCTCCTAAGTGCCGCACTGTTCCCGCTGCATGTTCGCGCTGCATTTGCAACTTTCGTGGCCGGATTTCATCTTGTCCTCAAACGCACGTGGTTTTTATTGACTCGGTTATACAATGCATGGCGTTGTGTTTGTGTGGCCTGAATGTATGGGAACGGCACGTTTTGAGTGTATCGCAGCTGTTACGAAGCGGTGACGGTACGTAGGGAAAAATGGGCGCTTACCTGCGGAAAGACGATTAGGGCTATTTAGTTAGGGCGACTTTGCGCCTTCAGCAAAAACTCAACTCGGTGGTCGGCGAAGATCAATGTTCTTGTCGCTAAAACTTGTCGCTATCGTCCTAGATCCTCGAGGACCGATAACTATCTCGAAAATGGTAGAAAATGCTGCGCGTGAAAAGTGTGCTCAGTATTCTAGTCATGTATCGCGTAGCAGAACAAGAGATAATGACCTGTGCTGGCGGCGAGCTGAAAAAGGAAAACGGTATACAAGACTTCCCGGCGATATGTAGCAGAATAAGAGATAAGTACCTGTGCTGGCGGCGAGCTAAAAAAGGAACACCGTATACAAGACTTCCCGGCGATAATAACTTGTGCCGGGAATGTTGTGTTACGCCTTATACTTGAAGGAGAGAGGTTTTACGGTGACCTTGTTTTCTGATTTCCCGTTTGCGCAGGATCACTTCACGGATGATCAATTTGAGCCGGTGATTCTGCAGAGCTGTGGCACAAAAAAATTGAAGCGTCAAGCCATTCCATCGCTCTTCGTTCATCGGAAGCAGCTGAAGCCAAGGAAGCCGCCTGCCAAACGGAATACACCGTGCACTTCAATGACATTACCGTCTGCTGGCAGCAATGCTATCCACATTGCAACGCCCTTGATTATAGAGTTAACTCATTCCTGCGTGGCTTTGTCAGTGGCCAGGATAAACCTGGATGTTAACTCATCGTTTCTGCTCTGCATTTGATAAGATAGTAGATACAATACGCACGGTAGAATTTCTCGGACCCGCGCGCAGCACATGCAAGCGGCAATATGATCCGCAAAAGCAGCCTCGCATACACCTGTAAGATGACCGCTGCCGCGCTACTCAAGTACGCAAAAAAAAAAGAAGAAAAAATCTGTGGAGTAGTGTAAGGCTTCCTGCAAGCGAGCGAAGCCACTAGCCTCATTATCGACGGACCGCTTCCGCCGAATGATCGGTAGCTCACTAGTCAGTGAAACCTGTAAGACAACTGCATATATACAGCTGGTGGATCATTCACTCCCGAAGCGTAGTCATTGTTAGAGGCCCGCTGTGCACGTTAGCCGCTGGCCAACGAGGGACTGCAGCTACTGAAACGCGGAGATGAACCAACGCCGAGGTCGCGCGTGGCATGGCTCAGTTAAAGCCCGACTGAGAGGCTTTAGGCTCACTGTATCACCGCTAATAGTACAGCCATCTAAGCGCAACGGCATTTATGCGTCCTCTCGTTGTTTCGGCAGCCAGTCATAACATAACGCGAAAAATTCCGATCAAAATACGAGTTCAAGAGCGCGAGCGACACGTAGCCACAGCGTTTGATTCGGAGAGCGTCTGCTTGTTCGGCACCGCGTAGGGGGAGCCACGGTCGACAGAAGAGAGAGTGAACGCCGGCGCAGGAGGAGGAGAGAGGAGATGGCGCTACTTTTCTTCATTCAGGGGCTTTAGTTGCATGTGGGCTCCCTAAGCGAAACGGCGCAACCGTGTAGCTCGGGTGTCGGTGTTGCGAGAGAGAGGCATTCCAACCATGGAAGCCGGTGAATGGCCTAACGTGGATTCTGTAGCACTGTGTTAAATAAATAGTTCTTCGCGCAGCACAAAATATAGAAGATTAGAATGGAAAGTTAGTCGAAGGCTTTACACAATGCACTCCTTCGTTGCAGTCTACGGTCACCAAAGGTAGCGCATAATAGTTCTCCCAAACGCTTGACTTGCCTGATTGAATTGGCTTACAATTATCATAGCTTAAACCATTGTCATTTGGAGTATGTGCCAAGGTAAATATACCTGGTAGCGAAGCTTCCATAGAAGCCCACACGTTCAAAACATGGCTGTTCATCGGTGGTTCATGGGGCTTAGTGCCATCTGTGTGAGGAGGGAACACTTCCCGCGGAAGAAAAATTAATTTGACGTCATATCCGTTAAAAACAGAAGCGACGTCATTTTGTTCTCAAAGGCGCGAAATTTGTTTTCGGAGGTCTGCCATTGTAGCTGTATATTCAAATGCCCCGCCATTCGGCTTGATGGACGTTTCGAGATTTCAGCGCGACGTCATTTTGTTCTCAAAGGCGCGAAATTTGTTTTCGGAGGTCTGCCATTGTAGCTGTATATTCAAATGCCCCGCCATTCGGCTTGATGGGCGTTTCGAGATTTCAGCGCGGAAAGCGATGCAGGAAAAGATCAGCCGTACGGGTGTCGAAATCGCATCGCTGCACAGAAGATACTTTCCTTGGAGGCCGATGGACGCTTTGAGCGTAGAGTGTTCGTCCTTTCGTCGGACGCCAAGCCCGTCGGCCAGCGCTGTCCCACGCAAACAACTAAAGTAAACAATTATCTGGCGGTCGCAACTCACTACTTTTGACCGAACAGGTTAAGAAACAATGAAACTGTTGGCGTCATCAAATTCAGAAAAACGTCGACAATCAAAGCAACACGAGGGTGGGGGCGTATTGTAACAGTGAACTTTACGAGCGCGCCTTTCTGCCCACTTCAACAGTTACATTGCATTGCAAGTGATAGCGGCGTCAACGCCCGCTGCTATCGGTAGGCGCTCTTACGGTGGGCGCCGAAACAAGGTATTTATTGATAATGATCAAGTAAAATAGAGTTGTTATTTTCTCGCTATGCGTATATAAAATTGATTAGTAATTTTATTTTCGTTGACTGAATTTAACTGTGTCTCGCTTTAATTAAAAAGCGCTTTTTTCTTTCCCAATGTTTGTTTGCTCCAAACATAGTCGCCCTTCAATCGCTGCTCCCATAACCACCCTTGCTGATGTCGGTGACAATTCGTTCTGAACGGCTTTTCTCCCGAAGCTTCTCGACCTATGTGGATCGACCTTGTATACGCAGTGCAGCCTACCGGTCATAATTTAAATACATGTATAAACTAAAATTATTATGGTGTGTTAGCACTTGCCGCACCTTTTAAAAGAAAATGTCGTAGTTTCACCCGAAAGGTGAAGCATCAATTGCAATAGCAAATTAGTAGAGAGCTATACGGAGTAAGGATAGTAGTTTTATTAGCTGTATAAGCTTGGACATGCAGCAGCACCAGCAACGCGCAGAATTGTTGTCGACGCCGTCGATGTTTTGCCCGCGTTCGCACCGAACGTGCGCGGCGTTGGTGACTGTTGCCGGTGCCTCTGGGGGCGGCTCGGAGGTTTTCGACGAGATCAGAACGGGACACTCGTCGAGCAGCGTCGGAAGTCTTTACCACCTTCTCGCTTCGCAACTTTTTGTATAATTATGCATTTGGTGCCGCAGCTGAACGTCGCCACTCCTCCCTTTCTCCCTTCCCCCCACGGTCTTTCACGTGACGGAAGAAGTCGTGTTAGCTCTATATATATGGTGATTGTAAAGGAGGAAAGAGACGCTTAATTCTGCAGCCCTTCAGGGACCACGGCGCAGAACGTGTGTTTGTTCTCCGCCGAGCGTTCGCTTCCCGTGAAAGCTCGCGTCCGTCGCGCGCTCTCACTCGCACATACAGCATGCGGCGCGCGGCGACGATTTCATCGCCGTTGACGTTATACGAAACCTCACGGCGACGGTGACGCCAACGGCAGAAATCCGCTTTGAGTGTCCATATAATTGCTATCGCAATAAAATTACGTAGAATCTCCTCAGGGAGTTTTCTGAATGATGCGTACGCATTTCGTAGTAAGGACGTGGTGTTGACTGCTCACACTCAACACTGCTGGTAATCTTATACTGATCAGGGGCTGGGGTCGTCTTGGCGCCATTGCGGCATAATGCGACAGCGCTGCCGTGACACGAGCTGCTGCGGAAGGCGGCGCAACGTGAACTGATGACGCAAGCAAACTACTGCAGGTGGTGGCGCCAGGTGCGCTGATGACGTTCCGACCCGAAGCGACGGCTGCTCCACTGTTCTGCCTTACTAAAGGTGTGCCTAGTGCGTGCCTGATTGCACACGTCACGTGGTCACAGAGACGCGGTCATTCAACTGCTCGCGCGTTAGTCGTCGTCGTCTTCCACAGCTGGGGAACTTGAAAGCAATCGTCTTAAGCGGAGGACGGACGGACGCTCGGGCAGTTTTCTCATTGCGTAACCATAGCGTGGTGTCGCTGGCTAACACTGCCACGGTTAGTTCTAGTAGTAAAACGCAAATACGCCAGAAAGTGGATGGCAAAAACGGCGCCGCGGTAGCTCGTTAGCTCAATTGATAAGAGCATCGCACGCGTAAAGGTACGGCCACGCTAGCGGCAAAAAACGCGCGCGTCACGCCGCGGACGGCAAGTTGCCGCGCGTCACAGCGCTTTGCTGCGAGGCCACCGTGGCAAGCGCGTCTCGCCGCGCGGCAGCGCGATACGATCTCCCGCGCTCTCCGAACGCACGAGCAACACCGCGAGCGCTCGTTGTTTCATGAGAGACGACGACGATCGTCGATTGAAAACCCGGCGCGGACCGTCGGCGGTCCGGTTGTGATGGCTGCTTGACGTCACCCTCGTCGCTCTTGATTGGTTCTTCATCTCGCGGCATTTGCCGCAGAAATGGGTCTCGAACCCATTTCGCGCGGCACGCCGCGAAACCATCGCGTAATCCGTATGTTACTCTATGGCGAAACCCCGATTCGTGCCGCTTTTGCCGCGCGCGACATGACGCGTTGCCGCGTGTTTTGCCGCTAGCGTGGCCGTACCCTAATGCAAAGACGTGGGATCGTTCCCCACCTGCGGCCAGTTGCTTTTTCATCCATTTTAATTTTCATTAATTTATTATTTCTTTAATTCACTCAGTCAGTACAAGTAATTTACCCTATGTTGTCCTTGGTGCCGTTGTTTGTTGGCTGCTCATGATACGATTAATGAAAATCGGGTCGCTCGGTTCCCTTTATTTTTAATTTAATTATGGAGTTGTACGTGCCAAAACCACCATATGATTATGAGGCACACCGTAGTGGGGGACTCCGGATTAATTTGGACCACCTGGGTTTTTTTACCGTGAACCTAAATCTAGGTACACGGGTGTTTTCTGCGTTTCGACCCCATCGAAATGCGGCCGCCGTAACCGGGATTCGATCCCGCGACCTTGTGCTCAGCAGCCCAGCACCATAACTACTGAGCAACCACGGCGGGTTCAGTTCCCTTTCTTCTCGTTCATAGAAATGCTTACCCATTAAACAAATTATTGCCACTCAGGGCTTACAGGAAGCATTTACCGGAGGGGCTAACGTTGTATATATATTAGGAATAGCTTACATGGTAAAAAGACAATAGAACACAAGCGATAGTATCTGTATAAAATACGACACTTTAGTACATCATAAGGCAGCAAAGGTTGCTGTAATAAGTAACTAAAATAACACGTAGTATGAAGCTCTACTTGAAGAGCTCTGCTATCAGAAATATTAGTTATTTTGCAGTAAATAACGCAACAATAGACAAAAAATTAACGGCCAGAACTCGAAATACCAATGGGTGAATCATTTAGGGAAATGAGAAATAGGGGAGCTTAGAGTGAACTTAGCCGCACTCCTCAGCAGTCTGTTGCTTCAAAGGCCGCAGTGTCACTTGTTCAAACTAGGGAGCGCTTGCATGTAGGCTCCCTAGTTCAAACGTACTGACAACGGTTAGATATGAGTTGTTCGATATTTCGAAGCAGTAATGGTACAAAATAACGACGAGAAGCAGTCTTTGTATTTGCTGTAGGAGACCTTTAGTTGTGCTTGCTTATGCATGCCTTGGAAGACCCGGCTTATTATCAAAGGCTGGTTAAATAACATGTTCCATCGTGTTACCAATTGTTCGTCACCATCGTGTTACCAATTACCAAAGATGTAGGCCTTCATTTATTGTGCGTATACAGTGCGCATATATTCAAGTGGGCGCTCATTCTCTTATTCTTGATACGTTGGCGCTAGAGTGGGCGTAAGTTTTCCTGCTATTTGGGACAGATGTCTATAGATAACATGCGCGAAACTTACTATGACAGGAAGCGGCGCTACTCCCTTTGTCATTGTTTAACGAGTGGTACTCACTCTTGCCGACGTTCTGGCGATGAAGCCCTTTCTTTGAAGGTTAGCGATACAAGTCTGGCGGATGAGCAAATTTCTGTATTCTCGAGGAAAGCCGTACATCACGAAGTGTCGGTAACACGTATACGGACAATTGCAGCAGCGGTCCGCGAACTTGGCCACACAGATTCATTCTATTCCTTAACATGCCAGTCACTATTTTTGCAGCCGACTACTGCACACGTCTTCAATCCACATGATTCAATCTAGCATGATTGGAGCACAGTGTGTTAGCGAAAACTCAGTTGCATTTCCGACAGCTGATCGCACAGAAGCAAGGTAGAAGCGGTAACGGTTTCGTATTTGTGCGCGGTCGCTGAAGAGATGTATGGCGCGCCGCCGTGAGTCACCGCGCTTTGCCTAGCAACCACTTGGCACAGCTGCGCCTCGCTTCCCTGCCGCTCCGCATCACCGCGCCGAGCTGCTACGACCGTGTACCTACTCCGTTTAGCCATGACGTCATTCGCGTCGCCTAGCAACCACTTGTGCCTCGCTCCGCCTAGACATGTCAACGCTTTGCCAGGCGGCATCGTCACTCCGCCAAGCCTTAAGCCCTATATATAAAAAGTAGCGCCATTCATAGATCTTGCCGCCACCGCGCTCACCCGGGCGTTTCCTCCTTGCCGCCTCCTGTCACCCCAGCCTCCTCCGCCGCTCCCCCATTGGCCAATCCGTGTCACGTCGAAGCACGCGTTGTGCTTTTGTATATTTTTTTGTCTTTCCAGCGCGCTGCGACCGCCATTCTCGGGCCTGTGCGACGAAAGTGATGTACGCACGAACGGATCAAACGTGTTAGGGACAAGAACTTCGTTGTGATGGCATGCTGCTTCGCCTTAAGTTGCCGCAACCGGCAAGGCGAGGGCAGAAGGCTTTTTTTGTTTACCATCCGGCGAGCGCAAACGCTTGCTGCACACTTGGTATTTGCGCCGTCTCGCATCGTCGCGTTGCTACTTCCAAAACGGCATTATTAAGGCCAGTTACTGACTGACGAAGCAAAATCGCGCCTCAAAAACTGCTCCGCAGGGCGCGATCGAAGTTTGCCGCGGATTTCCTCTGGTAGGGCGTTAGCGGTCGTTTGCCACGACAGGCCCTACGTAGGCGGCGCCACTGTCTTTATCGCGCCTCGATCGCGCTGGCCGCGCCGAGCGCGACAGTGGAACGGAGGAGGAGGGAAGTGGTTGGCGCTACTTTTTATATATAGGGGTTTTACGCCAAACTTTGCTACCGCCTAGTTACCCGCTTTGCCCAGCCACGTTGACAGTTGGATGATCATGTGGAGGCGGAGCTTAAGTCGTGACGTCACCGGGGAGATAAAGCTCGGAGCCGCCGCGACGGCGGCAGAACCATAGAGAACGAAATTCAACCAGAGGGGACACTCGGCAAAAACTGGCAACAGGAAACACGTCACCATACGTCACGCTATATTTTTGACACCGAATGTTAGCTGCCGCGAGCATCGAAAAAAAATAAAAATAAAGTGAACTTAAGTTAACAGGCATTGATTTACTTTTAAATTCTTTGCCGGGAAAACTAAAACGTTTTGCGTATAAATGAATTTAAGCTTTGCGACTTATTTTCCTTGCCTTACCTAGCCACAGGTCAATGATGCGCCAGATACATGCGTCATCCGCCAGACACTCTCCCGAAGCTAGCGAGGACGGCTGCGCGCACGTTGGAGCGCTCGCACGCAGCGACCCGTCTGTCTCCCTTTTGTTTTTATATGTAAGCTGGTTTATTGGGCTCTCGGCGTATTCTTGCGTTCCTTCTGCACTGGGGTAAGACACCACTGCACTATTGGACTTCGGCAAGGTGAGAAATCTTGTTTCACAGTCTACGACGCAATTAGGCTTACGGCACGGGACCGAGACTTAAGACGTAGTTAGCGGAAAACAGATCGGCCATCCTGGCGCAGTTAATTTGAGTTAATGAATCATGCTGGGACATGTTTCCGACGCTTCCTAGGGGATTATAGTAACTTATTTCGGATTTTGAGGCACGGTGACCGCACAGGGCGCCGTGTCGCAGTTAGCGACAACCAGGGGCGGATCCAGGTTTTTTCTGAGGGGGGAGGGGGAGTCAGCTGCTGTCAATGATGATGATGATAGTAGCCTTTCTTATTTACCGAAATTTACCGTTTTTCCTCACGATCAACCCGCGTTTTATACGGCTAAAGCAACACCTGTAGCCCTCCGTGGTGGCTCAGTCAGCTCAGGCGTTGAGCACGAGATCGCGGGATCAAATACCGGCCGCGGCGGCCGCATTTCGATGGAGGCGAAATGCAAAAACGCCCGTGTTCTTGCGTTGTAGTGCAGGTTAAAGAACCCAAGGTGGTCAAAATTAATCCGGAGCCTTCCACTACGGCGTGCCTCATAATCAGAACTGGTTTTGGCACGTAAAACCCCATAAAGAGGAAGAAGACCTGTAGCGAAGCCAGGTATCGGTTTCTCCGAGCTTATAGGAAAAGGACGTTACCCAATACAGCCATATGCTTGGCGGCCGCGCCTGATAATACAGCGTGTTCAAAACTAAGCTTTATGGTTTTCTTAAAGTTAGGCACTGGGAGGCACGCGAAGACCACCTGTGCAAATAAGTTATGTGTCTAGGGGGGCACAAAGTGAGATGATAATTATCGCTGTGAGCAGCCCAATTAACTAAAATTGAACAATTATTTTTTGTTGACTGCAGTAAGTGGGTATGTTTATATTGAAAATTTAGAGACAGTCGAGCTTCTACACAGTATCAGTCGGAAGAATTATTCTAGCGTGTCCGTGCTCCGAGATATCAGACTCCAAATTTCAATTGTCGTACTGCGCAGAATAATCGAGAATAAAGACACGACAATACTCATGAATTCCCGTGAATGATAATGAAGCTCAGTGAGCAATTCTGTGGAGGGATGGCGATGCCATTAGGAGGTCCCATTTCAGTTTTTAACTATGGGACCTCCTTCTGTATATACTTACCATGTAATTAACCCCGTTTTTTTGTATTGAATAAACTGATTCTGATTCTGATGCCATCTTCTCTCTTGAGTCGTGGTGGTTTGTTGACTAGAGGAACGTTCTTGAATACGGCGTAACGATCCGCTCCAACGCAGCAACCACTACGCTGGTGGTTTACGATATGCGAATCACCGCGTGTGAAGACTCACGACGCCACCTACAAGAATAACGATGTGGCGTAGTAGGCGAGAGCGCGAGCCAGCGTCTTCATGTTTTGTTTCCCACGCGACGTCATCCTTTTACACAAGGCGCGCATCTGCTCTCGTTTCTCTAACCACGCGACGCCATGCTAGGCCCGCGCGCTGGCGTTGGCCTCTGACGTCACGCTCCCCCACTTCGCAGCCGCGGCTCGAGGCTTCGCCCCGCTCCGCGAGAACGCCCACTCAGATAAACGGATCCGGTGGGCTTGAGCCTCCTATGCTTAATGTCCGACAATAAAACTGCGAAGTTACAATGAAAAACTTGTAGCGTACGAACGGTACTGTGCTCGTACTGGATATTGTCAACGTGTAACTGTGATAACAATGAGTGCTACAGTTAAAAAAAGTTGCCCATGCCTAGTTCTTAGTTTAGGTGTTAGTTGTTGTTATTTATATATGAACACTTCAGCAAGAGATCTCTTTCATTAAGCAGGTTGGTCGCGGAACCGATGACAGCCAATGAGGCAACCGTTAACACTCCAAGGGGAAACTAAGTTAATCAGGCGCGAAGGCGCTCGAGCGGACCTCGGCGTGTTTGGCAAAAGGGACGTCCCCTCGTTCATGCGATGCTACCGACGGGACGAGTAAGGCACGGCAGGTGCCAGGAGTTCCAAGGTGTTCATGAGAAAAATAACTACGGCAACTTCGCGACACCACACTCCTACGGAATACAACTAAGCCTGTGAGCGAGCTAGCTTTACTCCTACATGGCTGGTACCACTGGTATTCGGGAAAAATAGTTTTGAAGAATGCTGGTGGTCATATTTTTTTTTTGCGACAGGGCCATCCCCATGTCAGCGAGGGGCGATGCAGAAATCTGAGGGGGGGGGGGGGGGGTCATGACATCCGGACATCCCCCCTGGATCCGCGCCTGGCGACAACTAACTCGGCCGGGGTGCGTAGTCTAGTGCATCTTGCTAGGAGAAGTTTGTGCCGCTTTCTCTGACGCCAGACACTACGGAAAAGTAATTTCGTTACTTTCTGGGGTACTTTTGAGGCACGCTGGCCGCACAGCGCGCTGTGAAGCAGTTAACGATAAGCAGCTCGGCCGTGGTGATAGTTTGGCGTGTAATGAATCTTAGAGGGACAAGTTTGTGACGTTTTTTTTTTTGTGGCCCCGCAACAACATATACCTTCTTTCGGTACTCACGTCTGTTGAAAACGTGATGGGCGATTGCCAAGAGTGATAACATGGGAGTGTGTTGCTGGCGCCGGCAGAACGCGCGAAAGATAAGGCCGAGGAACATATCAGAAACTGTCATTCGAAAATTCCGTCTTCTAAAGGACTGAAAAAAGGCATTGCACCCACGCATTTGTCTTGAGTGCCCGTTGCGTCTGTCTCTGTATGTGGCGTACCGTCGCGTCACCCGAGGCCAAGTTTTGGAAACGCGAAGTCGCCTGTGTATTTGTGCTGCCACAGTGCAGGAAATAATGCCCGGAAATGGGGGAACGCTTGGAAATCAGATGTTTTCATATTTTATGGTATTGTTTGGGATGAGTCGGGTATTTTCTATGCCATGTATGTAAAAGCGAATTGCTTTTGTTTGTAATGCCACCCATTCACCGCTTTCGCACGTTTCGCCTCCACACGCAGTATTCCTATCTCTAAATACCAAAATGACACATGCATTTAACATGCTGTTACGTGCTTGTAGATGTAACATGATTGTAATTTACTTTTTAACACGAAAGTGTTTTATGCCGGGGTCCACCAAGACTTCACTGACGTATTTCCGTCACGGAAATACGTCAGATTACAATGTACACGAACATAATACAAAGAAAGAAACCAGAAGAAAAAGTTCCACAAACATGCAAAATTTGGAAATCGAACCCACGACCTCTCGGTCCGCGACGATAGATCGCCGAGCGTTTAACCCATTGCGCCACAAACGCACTTGCAGAGAGCTACACAGACGCGCCTTATATATCTAACACTCCTCCGTGTACCCGCGCTCTTGCTCGGGGCGGTGCCGCCGCCTACGAGCAGAAAAGAGAAGTACTGCATTATGACACTAACGCGCACCGACAGTGAACGCTTCGGTGGTCTCAGCACTACTACGCCTCGATGCCAGCATTCGAAGGGACGCTGGCATCAAGAAGCACTACCAACGCCACCTAGGTGGCGCTCACCGTACTCAGCACAGCGGAGCGTGGCCTCCGCAATTAGCTCTGAAAATGTTTCTGAAGTTGATCGCGGAGGCTGCAATTACGACGCGCTGTACGCGCTGATTTGACTCGGTGACGATTCAGTTACGTGCTTTGTCTTGCGCGTTGTGCTAGCGTGTGCAGCGTAGTGCAGCTTCCATATGCACGACGGTTGCTCATGGTCATCGACGTTGGTAGTCGTGATGGAGGAGACGTGCCACCAGGCGTCAGCGTGGGTGCATCAACGCCTAAGGGCGCTTTAGCCACAAAACACCAATAGACGTTATATATCAATGTTCAATAAACATTACACTACTTCTGTGAAGACACGTTTCACTTTCGTGTTCTATACCGATTCCTATATAAGAGGGATCAACCACATTTTTTTAAAGACGATAGTCTTTCTTGGGGAACTTAAACGCAGAAAATTTGGTCTGTCTGTCTGTCACCCGATTGAGCCACCCGGCCAAAGTTGGACCACTTGCTTACCGCCCACACTACTTAAACTGGTACGGCTGTTCATACTTGTGAACGTTATCGATCACAAAGTAAATATTACGCATATCTGAGGCGCAACGTCACTAGGTAAGTATTAGGAGGTGTGTTCCTTTAATAGAAAATACATAGATACGTAACTCTAAGGACCCTAGTTTCTTAAGCTGCGCTGAAAATGCCATGCTATGCGCGCCGACGAACGACGTTCCCCGACTGCGCGCCGACGAGCGCCCTCTGCCATGGAGGAAGGAAACCCTCTGCACAAGCTCATGTTTCCCGATGTATTGCCAGATGGCGTCCATGTCTCACGCAGCGCCTCCTCAATTTTATCAATGCCAGCCAGATGCGGCCGATTCAACATAAAGGAAGCGCTGTCTGAGGCAGGGCCGCTTGATGAAATAATGCGGTAAAATGAAATCTGTTCAAACAAACCTCCATTGCATTTATCATGCCAGGACGGAAATGGTATGAGAACAGCATCACGGGTGGCCGCGGATCAGACCAGCACTCATGTAGTACGGCCGGCAGAAGACTATCGTCTTTCGACGACATTTGCAGCGAAGCACGCAGATACGCGGCAATTTTTTCAGCTGGTGCCATCCGGTGGAGCTTCATACGGGAACTACTGCTTACCTGGGGTCACAACGTTGGATGAACGCACAAAAGTATATATTTGCTTTTCAATGTTAATTTCAACACTGTTAGTTTTATTTTCCGATGTATAGTTTTGCCATTGTAAGCTTGTCGCATAGGAACTTTTTTGTGGTTGTTGTTGCCCCCGTCAAAGTGCAATTATCGGGTACAGACCCCGTCAAGCCTTTTTTTGGCTTTTAGTCTGTGCCCCCAGCATTTTGTACATGTTATAATGTACCATAATGCCGAAATAAAATGAAATGAAAAAATGAAATGAAAAGCGCGGAACGAGCTTTTATATAGAGCAAAATAAATATTTTCTCATTGCACAAAAGGTCTTGCGTCTACTTTGTCAAATTGCACGTGGCACAGATTTGATGGGACTTGACAAGATCGTTCGCAATCATTTTTACCAAATAATAAACCGATTCTGCAGGAAGAACGTGCGCGGTAGGGCAAGAAAAAGCAAAAAAAAAAAAAAAAAGAACGCAGCCGGCGTGCTAGCTAGCGTTCAAAATGCGCGCGCCCAAAACCGAAACCGGAAGAGATATACACCGACCGCTTGGCGCGCTGCTGTCAATTCGGCCGTTGGGCTCTATGGGAGTGTCCTTCTTGGTTGAATTTCTTTCTCTATGGCAAAACTCTCGTCGGCTTTGTGCCGAGTACATGTAGCCTTGACAATGGGACGACCTAAGAAGAACCGGACACCCGAAGAAAAAGCCGCTCATCTTGAAGCGCGTCGTGCGGCCAAGCGAGAATCTGCGTGTCTAACGCCTGACAGCACCTGACTAACGCCTGAATAAGCTAGGTCGATCACAAGCTCCGCTGTTTGCTCCAGCCTTGCACCACTATTGCAAGCTGCACTCATTTTTTTTTAAAATTTTCCGAATAGGGGCTAACTGACCGGCCTCGGATTGGGCCAGTGTACTGTCGGTGTTACGGCAAGACCTGGTGACGGCGAATGGGACGGTCGTTGAGGGCACCGCTGAGTGGCGGCGATGTAGTCGGCGATATCACGAGGCTGTTGTTCACCATGCTTCGGGAGCGGCGCGTTCACGGCGAACCCCCGTAGCCCCAAGTCACGGTATGGGAATTGGCGATAGACATGGCCAGCTTCTCCGCAGTGATAGCTGTGGTGATTGAGGTACGCACCGGTGCCATTACGCGGGCTTCACCTGTTCTGTCGTCCCATATACGCCTACAGCCCGGTCCAACTCGCAACGGTTTCAGCGGTGGCGCTCCACTCGCGACGGTTTCCGGTGGGGGCTGGGCGCTGACGTCATGATGCGGCCGCGCTCGGCTGCTGACGGCTGAGCGTGAATCTCTTATCTCCGGTACAGCGCAGGGTACGTATGTACGTCCGCCGGACACCTTTGTAACTAGGACTTGAGCTCGTGGGCAGTGACTTTGCCCTTGCGGTGAGTGCGTACTTTGTGCTGATCCTTTCCTGACGCTAAGCCGAAGAGCGGTGCCTAGTGCTCGCGCGAGGTCGTACCACGCCGAGCCGCACTTGACGAAGGCCCAAGCCAAAGGAGATTGCCCAAGCTTTCGCGAGTTGGCCCATTGGTTATCGCCAGAGCAAGTAGCATAGCCACCCGGAGTTTTCCTAGCGGCATGTCACAGCTTGAGCATGTGCTCTCGCAGCGACGTGCTATAGGCGCCCGCGTCTGCATTTTCGCTCTTGGTGCGGGACCACTTTGGTTCCCCGCCTCCCGGGCGTTTGTGCAGTGCTGGTGCCGCCGGAGACAATAAAATGTTTCCGTTAACTCAGGGCAACATTATGTTCTTGCGTGCGTCGGTCGGTAGCCTCTTGCGGCCTGAGCTCGCGCACAGCGGTGCTGGAGGCCATGGCTGACGCGGCCCTGTGGCTCGCTAAGCTCGAACCCGCGGTGGTCGGTACTGCTGTGGGACCCTTAGACCCCACATAGCAAAGCGGGTGGTGGTATGAAGCGCGCTACACGTCTGTCTTCCTCGAGGTATTGCGGGAGATGACAGGCGGACGGGCTGGTGGTGGCGACAGAACTGCAGTGTTACCAGGCCCTGGCGTGGGCGCGAAGGCGGGATTTGACGCCGTGCAATGACTGCGTAGCTCATAGCTTCAGTTTGAGGCTGCGACGATTCTGGTGCTCCTAGCGACTACTAAATTTATTGCCACACAATATGGGCAGTCAATGCAACAATGGTCTGCGACGCTGGAAACATCCTTCGCAGTTCTTCGCGCACAGCTGCTCTTATAGTCTACCGCAGATCATTGGAGCACAGGGCTTTAACTTCGGCACAGTCTGTCGTGAGCGTGCGGTGGTTGTATTGCCTGTTCCGCATTTCGAGCATTTTGTCCATGTTGGCGGCCTCATTAAGAACTGGGTTCCGCATCATCCCAGCGAAACGTTTTTGCTTGACCCTACGCATGAGTAGGCGAACTTCTCGGACATTTCCGGGTTAGCGTGGTCATCTCTTCCGTAAAAATGGCAGCGTTCTCGTTAAGTAGCTGCACTCGGGCTTCCAGTAGAACTTCGGCCATTTCTTTTCAGACAATGCTCGTGAACGTACTGAGGAAGTTGCTGCGGATCAGGTCGCCACGTTGTATGTGTGGGCTCCCGGTTTTTTAACCATGTACTCGCGGGGTTTTCCAAAGACAATCACACATGGCGCAGCTTGTCTTCAGAGTTCCAGTTATTGAAGATTTAAACGCTTTCGAATGTCTCGAGCCAGGTTTATGCGTCATTGAATGAAGCTCTGCGGAACATGCGCCCTGCTCGATTGCTCGGGGCGACGCTGGTGTGTTTGACGTGGGCGTCCGGTACATGAACGTAAAAGCACCTTCACCAGATGTCACGTTGTAGTGACGAAGAACACTGTAGCAGAACTGTGAATCACGAAACTAACTTTTTACTGGGCGAACCTGTGCTCAGAAAAACGGTCAAGTGCAACGATATCGGGGAGCACAGTCAGTGATCGTCGAAATCTGATCTGCGGATCAAGCGCGTCGGCTGTTATTGACCTTTTTCGCGGAGCAGTTTCTTCTAGAGAAACGAGATGGCGCTTTCGACGGCGCGCCGCCCGCGGCTTCAGCGACAGTGCACGAATACGAAACCAGTACCGCTTCTACCTTGCTTCTGTAGCGATCAGCTGTCGGGAATGCAACCGGGTTTTCGCTAACACAGTGTGCTCCAATCATGATGGATTGAATCATGTGGATTGAAGGTGCAAGAATAGTGTCTGGCATGTTAAGGAATGGAATGAATCTGTGGCCAAGTTCGCGGACCGCTGCTGCAACTATCCGTACGTGTTACCGGTAGTTCTAGATGCACGGCTTTCCTCGAGGATACAGAAATTTGCTCATCCACCAGCGTTGTATAGCTAACTTTCAAAGAAACGGCTTCGTCCCTGGAATGTCGGCAAGAGCGAGTACCGCTCGTTAAACAATGACGAAGGGAATAGCGCGGCTTCCTGTTATAGTAAATTGCGCGCACAGTTCTACACATATCTACCCCAACTGGCACGGACACTTACGTCCGATCTATCACCAACGTATCAAGAATAAGTGAATTGGCGCACACTTGAATATGTGCGCACTATATACGCCCAATAAATGACGGGATACACCGATAGCGCACGAATGGTTCCAGCTGAATGTTTCGTCACGGTCCACAAGAGTTACTAGCGATCATACATATTTGCTACAAGGTATTAAAAATGTACAAAAACAGCTACGTTTCAAGCCTCGTACGCAGCAAGAACAAATCTATCGGAACTGAGCACACCCGCGAGTGATTAGGCAGCTAATATTTAGGTAGTAACCACACCGAGGAACATTACAGAGCCAGAAACGTGACAAGCCGTTGCTTCAAAATATTTGCCAGATAAATAATGAAGAGCAAAACACACTAATCCTGATTACATTCATGAGCGGAATGTTTGGATAGCTTGGAATACATATTTAGCCCCGCTTTTAGAACAAGCAGCATATACGCTGCTGGCGCCGTTTGAACAGTTTAATCAGATACGAAAGCGCTTTTTCATGTTCTTTGAAGCTATGGCCAGAGCTTCGCATCGTCCAACCAGTCATCGTCTACAATATCGTCCGAAACAGAGGTTTGCTAAGCCGCACTGGCGTCATACCCATCCATTGTAAACACGGAGGCTACGGAGACAATTCAGAGAAGCAATGGACGCGCCCCCACCTGATCAAACATGGCAGCGCCCACGGGATCGCCACGAAAACGGTTAATACATGACTCGTCGAAAGTTCCAAGGTAATCGCTGGTGCTCGTGTGCCTTCCAGAAACTACTATACTATTAGGTGAGCTTAAGTCAATGGCTGCACTGACATAAACTTCATATTGCTGTATATGTATTTAGTAGAATCTTTACACTCCCCTGTGCCATGCTCTGTGGTCGGACTACAATGTAGCTTAAAGGAATACTAAAAAAAAAAGCTAGCGTAGCTTGCACTGGAGGTGCAATGCTAAAGAGACAGCGGAGCTCATGGGCACCTAGCTAGTATACTGGCTTTTGAGCTAGGCAAGCACTACGAAGTCATCTCCAGCATTTCCCGGAATTTATTGATTATTGATCGATTATAGATTAGCTATTGATCGGCTATAAATTGCCTATCGATGACTGACTAAGCTTAAGTAGTCCCAACCATGCTTAGCTAGACTTAGCCAGGCTCAGTTTCGCTAGTTCACTGGGGTATGTGCCATTGCGCTTGGACCCTTTCTGCACTGCCGCCAGGATTCAGCAGACACATTACTCCCGGCTTAAACAGCTCCGCGGTTAAAAGCGTTCAATGAAGCAAATGCGATAAAGATTCAATTGAGCGAGGAGTGATGAGCTCCATAAACGTTAATACGGAATGAAATGTAAAGAAAACTTAGTTTATTTTAGATTGCCACATGTCCGTGGGATGTGCCAATTACTAAACCTATGTCTTCTTGGGTTGTTCTTCACACTTTGTGCGTTGAAGCTAGCGGTTAGGCTGAATGAGTGCCTTTCGGCGTTTAGCGCATACAAGCATCGACTTCTGCACAGACGATGTCACAAGCGGGAACCAAAGCACGGTAATGTTCTTGATCTTCACTATACGCTATACAATATCGAATGTGAGGCAATAAAACAAGATAGAATCACCAACACCATTCTTGTATGGCAAGAAGCGCTTAGTGAAGCTGTCGGCGATGTTTGTTAAACTGGTCAATTAAATTTTATGAAAACGTAACATGAATGAGTGAAATTCTCACAGGAAATGACGCAAAACGAAACGTTATATTGCGCGAATAGAATGATAGTGACGCACGGGCAGGGCAATGTTTAACGAAGGGTATCGTGGTTAAATACGTAGTCACCTATGTGCGCAAATCTTTATAAGAAAGGAAAGCATCTTATAGAACGATACAAACCCACATTAAATTTAAAAACCCCATACAACGATGGCGTATGTTGCCGAGTTCTATAAGCCTCTGTATTGCTTACTTCTTGCGTACTTTCATGCCTATGTTAATGTCAAGTGGGTATTGAAGGCAATGGGATACTCACGACGTAACGATTACGCTGGCGCCAACACACCCTGACATGAACGGCATGAAGAGTACGAAGTGACCACAGCTGCATTCATAATAGAAAGGGTACCCGAGCAATCAACTTGAAAAGTGTTAGTTGCTTGAAATGCATGGTCATTTTAGGTTGCTGTGGCAGAAGATACATTACTAAAAGACCTATTCAAGAGGGATTTGCAAAGATAATGGAACCCGTATGTCACCCGATGCACTGAGTAGGATTATTTGGCTGTCTTTCTTGCACGGTAAAATATTACGGACGTGCTTGGGACTGTTTTTTGTTACATATGGTCGCGTAGAATTAAAGAACGGAGGTCGGAGGTAGAATTAATGCTGTTATAAGTGCTAGTTGGTTGCTGGATTCCCGAAACATATAATAGTGCGTACACATAACGGACGGCTATATGTACGAGTCTTTCGCACAAGATCATTACGCAGCACATCCGGCAACGAAGAGCACCGACACGACGGACAAGGCAAGCAGACGACAAAGCCGGTAATATCTGGTCTGTGTAGTATCTGGTCGGTAACTACTGCCTAGTGCTATCTCATTACTCTCCGCGAAAGCTACCGGCAGAGTAGCGTCAAGATGGAGGTCACGATGAAAGGACGCTTGTTCATGACGGCTGTTCTTTTGATAGGAAATGAACGACGAAGAGTGTTTGCTTCCTCGAAAGGAATCCTTCACGACGGACCATGAACTCTGCTGCCTACGCAATGGCAGTCCCATTTTTCTGCTGGGATTGACATACAGCAGCTGCCTGGGCTTAACTTTTGTTTCAAGATCTCTCAGTGCCAGTGTGAAATGGCTTGCGGACAACGAAACGCATGGTAGTGATGACGTTCCAACGTATAATAAAATTCAAAGCATAGAGAAGTCACACTCTACCACAGTTCTTCAACGCATCATTGATTAATTACTTCTATTTTGTTTATTTGCATTTTTCCATAATCGCAAGCCTTAGGTGATGTGACATTTTTTTTATTCATTTACTTTGGTTATATTGATTTGTATTTTCCCGCTATTTTTACCTTAGTTGCTAATCGTATGGTCTACATTTTTATGCATGTACTAACAGAAGGTCCTCCTGACAGTTTTTACTTTGGGACCTCCTTCTGTATTACTATTACTTTGTAACTGTTTTAATGTATAATAATAAAATGACTGATTGATTGATTGATTGATTGATTGATCAACTGGACGAAATACACGTTGCTCATGGAGAAGATGTGACGTGGCGCCTTATCGTTCCACTGCTCTGGCCAGTTGTTTATTAAAGGTCATGGAGAGGATGGTATTGACACGTCTAGAGTGGTATCTAGAGCATTACGAGGTATACCCTGACGCTATGGCAGGCTTCCGACGCGGGCGCTCTTCTAAAGATAACGGCGTAGATCGCGTATCGTCTGTTCAGCCCGAAAAAGCTTAAAGAGATTGTCAGCGGTGATGTTCCTGGACATTAAAGGCGCTTACAACACCATAACTCATAGAGCCATCCTGTACGTCTTGGACGATGTTGGCCTAGGTGGCCTTGTTTTCCGATCGATATTCAGCTACATGAAGGACAAGTCATTCTTTGTGCAACCTACGAATGGTGTGACATCACAACATAACACTTACCGTGGCGTTCCAGAAGGTGGAGTCTTGAGCCCCACTCTAACTTCGTGCTCATCGATCTGGTTCATTCCCTTCCGCAATCCATCCATGTGTCGATCTATGCAGACGATATATGCATTTGGTCATCAAGAGAGTAGCGTCCCCAGGTGCGCGCAAGAGTCCAAAAAGTCGGTCATAGTAACATCAGGTTATCTTCGAGCACGAGGTCTGGAGGTGTCCACCGAGAAGTGCTCTATGGTCGCTTTCACACGCAAAGCAACGAGACCGTACATCATCAAAATTAATGGACAGCCAATCACCTTACGAGAAGACGCACCGCTATCTAGGAGTGAATAGATCAATACCTCTGCAGGAGTCCTCATGTGTCTTACTTGAAATAGAAGCTAGCCATGATAATCTAAATCCTCAGATTTCTCCCGGGAAAGTCATGGGGTGCGTCTGTAAGGGCGATGATTCAACTCTATAACGCACGGATCCTGTGTCTTCTACGCTGCAGATTACCTCTACTGGGTGGGAAAGGTCGGCCCAACTTCCGTGCCCTCCAGTCCGTGTAAGCTCAAGCTGTCCGAATATGTCTTGGCCGTCCAAGGTGTATATCCACGGCATCAACATCCTGCATGACCACCCCACCATACGTACATTAAACTCGATGCTTTAAGGATGCGCATCAAGCACATCACCCGATTTCCGTCGCATCATCCGCCTCCCTTCGTGCCGCTCGATCTCGTTTAGCGTTTAGCAGCATTATCGCCGCCAACCGTGGAACTTCACGCTCGAACTTCACGCCTGCAGCACGACCATCTCTAGGGCTGTGGTGCCTGCATTAACTTCAAGCTCTTTTTGTCATTCCCGACATTAAAATTTTAAAATCAGAGAGGTGATTTTTCACCCTCACACAAACCGTACTTTCATTCCTGCATGAGAGGCCCAGAGAACGCATCCACGTGTGCACGGATGGTGGCGTCTGCTTCAAAAGTTTCAAGTTTCAAGTTTATTTCTTCAAAGTTAATACAAATTGTGTGCAAACACTGCATGACCCCTTAGCCAAAGGCTAGTAGTGGGGTCATTTACAAATTCCATTTACAGATTCCAATTACAAGTTCAGCTGGACCAGTGGTAATTTCCGCGAAATCTATCATAATCCAATTCAAGGCGTCTCACATTATATCATCGATGGCTGCAGAACTCGCAGCTATCCATGCTGTTCTGGAGTTTATTGTTTATTGGTTACGAATCATCACAGTCATGGTGCGTCTTCTGTGACTCGAAGGAAGCTGTCCAGTGTCTGCTGTCCCCTTTCAACAACGCGGACATCCGACTACTTCACAATCACGCAATCGACAAGGGGCGCAAGAATATCTATCATTGGATACCGGGTCACAGCGGAATTTCTGGAAATCACAGAGCTGATTAAGCTGCCCGATCGGCCCATGAGGGTGCCCATCAATACCACTGTGGAGAACAAATGCAGCCACAAGGCTTCAGTCCCTCGCACGCGAGCTTACACAGACTCTGTGGAACATGAGTCAGTTCACCAACGCACGTCTCCGCAGACTGGATCCACGTCTGCAACTCCGTCTTCCACCAGGGCTACCACGAGTGGAAGCAACACTTCCGTGCCGCCTGTGGCTCGGTGTGGCATTTACGAACGCCTATTCCTTACGCACTGAAATTACCGACAGCCCTGCTTGCGACAACTGTGGCTGCGAGGAGACAATCAAGCACATCCTGTGTGACTAATCCCCGTTACAATATGGCAAGAAACGAGCTCGCGACCGCGCTCAAAAAAACTGGGCGATCGCCCCTTGACAGAGTAAAAAGATCTAGGACACTGATCGAGACGGGTTTCGGCACTCAGGCCTTAAGTGATCTGCTCAAGTTTCTAAATACTTGTGAATTGCGCATCCGACTTTGCAAGTTGTAGTTCGTAGCATCGCATCATTGTGTGCATTTTTCTCTACTTTTTATTTGATTGTTCTATCCCCTTTTATTCGCTTTTGCCCTTTCCCCAGCACAGGGTTGCCAGCCGGCACTTTGGCAAATCTGCCTGTCTTTCTGTCCCTTTTATCTCTCTCACGGTTGTCGTTAAGCTCGCGATACTACTTTGATTATTACAAGAAGAAATGAAGGTCAAAGTTTCATTTTTGAATTTTACGCCTCAAGTCAAGCACCGGTATCCCTGTGTGACATGACGGATTTCAAGGTATTTTTTAGAGCGCAGCCCGTAGGTGCCCGTAGCCGCGGCGAGCGTCGGCGTTTTGCTCGGCGTAACCGAACGAACGAGCACAGCGAAAGGTAGTGCAGCGTAGTGCACAACAGCGTAGTGCAGCGCAAGACTTGAGACGACCGCCATAAGATGGCGCCAGAGGAGCGCGCGGTCTAAAGGGGCTTTAGCGCGGTCTATGCGTCCGCTGCGGCACTTGGGGAGCGACAGTATAAAAAAAAGTGCCATAAAATACACCTTCTTCCGCGACAGCGGCGGCGCCGGCCGTGCGGGGGAAATAAACAGAAAGCTCGCCTTCTCGCATAGCGTTCGCCACAAGCGTTTCCCAGGCGAAGATTGCGGTTGCATATGTAAACTGCAGTTGCCGGGAAGCGGCGACATTGTGGCAGGGTCTATATAGTATAACGCCGCACGTCGCGACTTCTGCCAGTTAGTGCAGGGATCGGTGCGATGCCTCAATATAACGCGAAATGAAAACACACATAGAGTAGCGCTCAAACTTCACATTAAGGAGCATCGTAATCATCGGCGAATTTTCCGTATTTTAACACTGTTGCCCTAGTAAAAGTTTCGGAACCTTGCCTTGTTCGGTCCTTGGATCATGTGAAACAAAATGAAGTCCACCATTTTTGCAGGACAAACAATTGACTAGGCCCTAGCAGACGCCATCAAAATCCATCACGTCATGACGAGCTAATGCGCAAGATTCAAGGCGGCGTCGCCACCAGTAGTCTCTCTTTTTCGCGCCTTTCCTGGCGTCTCAAGTGTTGTCTCGTGGTAAGAGTGGTATTATTTGTATTGTGTAAACGGTATAATTTAATAACAGTTAAATCGTTTTTATGTTTAGTATCTCTAACATTAAACTACAGCAGGCAAAAACCACACCAAACAACAGTATAACCACGCATGAGTGTCCGTCATTCTCTGACTATAGACTCTCCACCTGTGTTTGTGATGCAAAAAGAAGAGTTTGTAATGCAGTTACCGCCTTCTTTTGTATTTATAGCTTTTTTTTGTCACGTAATAAAATAGTGTCGTTGCAGTCCTCGTCGTAGAGGAAATCCTAGTTTATCTTCGCGAACCACGGAGCCGCGTCACCCCTTCTCCGCCACCGCGATTTGCAGAGGAAGAACAAACGAAGCGCTAATTGGCTAATTGCCGGGAGAAAAACGCAGTGTGCGTGTGTGCCTGGAATGATTTATGCCGTGCTCTTCGTGCACGCACCGCGGCAGCCATAGTAGTGACGTAGAACAGCCAGCGTGGGTGGAGTCGCCCGCACGTAATGCGGACCGCACTGCACCCGTCGACGATGCGAGTATACCGGCTTGGCGAATGATGGCTGGAAGGTACGCGCCCAGACGGCAGGGTGAATTGAAAGGGAGTGAAATACGGCTGCGCTGGATTTGCGTGCAGGTAAAGCGGGTGAAGCGAACATACACACATGTTACAGGCATTAACCGGCCAAAATAATCGAGGAGTTCGGAGTGCAGGGATTGGGAAGCGCATGATGCTAAGCATGAAAGCCTTCGCCAAACTGAATGTTATCGCATAGTAAGCGATAAGCAACATTAAGTTCGTCCAGAAATTCCTTACTTGACTTCCCGTGAACGACGAAACACGAGTATCAGCAAGTCCCACGGGCTACTCGTGTCGTGTACATAATTTCGTAAAGCTGCGGTCGGGTGGTGGCCAGTGCCTGAACGACCAGCTACGACAGTAGTTAAGGTGTGGGAAAACAGGAGAAGGCTCGAATCTTACTTAATACTGCAAAAGCTGGGGTTGCTGTACACGGTTAAAGGATGCGTAAGTTGTGGGCCGTTGTGGAACGTAACTAGAACGTGAACTTTTTGTAAGCGGTGTAATCAGAAAATTCAGGAATCCAATATGTGGGTTAGCGTAGCTTTGGTGGCACTTTCAGATGAAGTGCGATCAATGGGTAGGACATATCTAAGCTGGTTTATTCCCATCTGTTTTATTTTTACGGTTCTCGTGCCTGTTGTGCGCCGTTGACGGTCAACGCATGCTACCCTAATATCGCGCTTCATAATGAGATTGTGCATTCGTTGTATGCCATTTTTGTTACCTCTCCTTTCTTTTTGGGCCAGGCCTTTTTCGTTGCTGGCTTCAAGAGCGTCTTCGGCGCTTGCGCGCATTGTCCTACGTACTGCAGCGTAAATTTCCAATAAACATTCAGTGTTGTTAGTAGCGCTCGTTCTCTGTCTCGCCTACCTTTGTCCAGTCTGTCATGCTTCACTGTAGTCAAATACGGTAATTTGCTTGGTCCTTATTAGTTTTGTTTAACCACCCGATTCCTGGCCAGTCTTCCATTCTGGATACTGCGCCACGACCCTTCAGTACAACAACAACAACAACAAAGTTCTCGGCCCCGCTGGTGGCCGCAGCTGTCGCCCCGCTCACCGCTTCGTATTCATGCTTTCTTCAATACACGTGAGGACGACGCCACGCCTTGTCGGTCGCCGCCCAATCGTCCTTACATTGTAAACTCCGGAATGCGAGTTTTCCCGGCATGTTATAATGCGGCGCACAATCTATGAGTACATACCGCGTGAACTAAAAAAAAATAAAAAAAAATAAAATTATGGGGTTTAACGTACCAAAACCACGATATGATTATGAGGCACGCCGTAGTGGGGGACTCCGGAAATTTGGACTACCTGGGGTTCTTTAACGTGCACCTAAATCTAAGCACACGGGTGTTTTCGCATTTCGCCCCCATCGAAATGCGGCCGCCGTGGCCGGGATTTACCGCGTGAACTGCCTGTGTACCAAATGCTCAAAACAACTATTTCGTTTGTTGCCTATTAGGAACGCTCCACGTGTGGTCAGAGCAGCTTCCACTAGTGGATTTACATAGCTTGCCGGGAGCCGACAGATTGATAAAGTGTAGCGGCCTAGGCGGGCTAGCGTACGTCGCTTCAGTGGTGAGAAGCAATTAGGTTAAGGACCGTTTTTCGTGGTGCCCAGCGACGGTCCGGCAGCGCAGTTACGGACGTCAGAACCCGATACACTGCTTGCGCCACATTAACGAGCGTGCTTTCCTAACTTGGCTCTAGAGCCGTTAGCATCTTGGTTACAAATAAACTAACGACTGCACACAGACGGTGTGCTTGCGCCACGTGTATTAACGGAGCGATCAGAATAACTCAGGTTATTATTGATCGAGGACTGAGATTAACTACGACGAATGAAAAGTATGAATAATTTATGCAAGACAATATGGAATGCGTTGACGGCACAGGGAAGATGTTTTTTGGCCCCGGGTTTTAAAAGCGGTGTTTGGCTCGAACAGCACCAGCGCTCACTACCAAACAAAAATACACCGCCAAACAAATATTAGAAAACAGTAGATTAAAACAGGATACCGGCCTCTTTAATTGTGTTACAAAACCGCACAATTCTGCCCTGAACTGAGGGCTTAGGTATTAATGGCATTTCTAATGCAGCACGTCGCCTGTTTTCATATTTACACGGCTTCATTCTTTTTTATGTTGCACTGTACTTTGTGGGGATGCCTGGTTCGCTCTACTAAGCGAAATTTGGTTGCTCAATGACTGGAGAAGAGTACAGGCCAGGATTCAAAGTTAGAATGGGAACACGGACTCGACTAAATTTGCATGAGAGATGCGTGTTTAAAGAAACTGACGATTGAGGAGTTCTGTCAGCTTTATAATGTCGTCAATGTTGATGTCCAGCCCTGGATTATTGGAATATACCAGCGAAAGCAATTGCCCATTCATTGGGATGGTGGGAGATAAGGGTATACGCAGAAGTATTAAGTAAAAAAGCAACAAAAAAAAGGATTGCTGCGAAATTGTGAGGAAAAAAATTACTCCATCTCCCGCTAAAGGGAACCATGTGTGGATGCGAAACAGCGGGAAGATGTTAGCTTGAGCGGGAGGTAGTTTCGCGGCAGCGGCCCGAGCGCTCATCGAGGCGCTGCACAGGAGAGAGAATGAGGCGCGCGCGCGCCGTCATTTTCATACCGCGGAGCTACCGTGGCGCCCCCAGCGGAGTATGCAGCTGTCGCACCACCTGTCGTGCCCGCCGCTCCGGATTCCTAGAGGAGGGAGAGGGGGAGGGGACGCCCATGCGCTGTGGGGGTGTGGCACGCGGGCGCTGCTCCGTAGAGGATTCCTAGAGGAGAGGAAGGGGGAGCGTAGGAGAGGAGAGAGAGGGGGAGGGGACGCGCAAGCGCTGTGGGGGTGTGGCACGCGGGCGCCGCTCGATCGTAGAGGATTCCTAGAGGAGAGAAAGGGGGGGAGCGTAGGAGAGGAGAGAGTGGGGGAGAGGACGCGCATGCGCTGTGGGGGTGTGGCACGCGGGAGCGACGGACAGAGTCGCCGGCAAGAAATGTTTCGCATTTAAAAAACAAATTACCGATCAATTGGCTTATATGATGGAAAGGCGTTAACATTAACCCTTCGCAAGTCGTACGCAATTAACAAGACGACTGAGCAACGCCACAAGATTCCTTAACTACTGGTAACGCATGTCACTGCACGTCTATTGCTGTACTTTGTATTTTGCGTCACCTAAGTTCGTCACGTAAGACTTGCGAACGTTAATGGTAACACATTTCCGTCAGATCGACCAATTCATTGACCATTACGTTTCTTTCCTATTGTCTCCTAATTTGCAATGGCACAGTACCATCCTCTCCCTCCTTCGCATAGCCTCTATCACGTTATCTCCCTCCGTCGTTCCTCCTCTCCACTCTTCCTTCCTCTCCCATCCCACGAGGTAACCGACGGACGACGCAGGGTTTTCGTTCGCATGAGCCTTCTGAACTTCCAATGCTGACGCATTATTAGGTACGAGACGTTCACGACTTCTTCGTTGTTGACAAGATAACAAGAAAGACGTAGAAGCAGAGACTGCTGCTGGACTGCAGCTAGGAAGAGGTCTTCAGTTAGCATCAAACATTCTATCGCTATATTGGAGTGCAACACAAGCTGCCCGGCGGTTGCGAACAACGTATACTCATCAGAATTTGCATCCGATATAAGAAACGTGATATGACGGCTGCATGTTCGAGCGTGTTTATGTTCGCCGCCATTCGACATGGCAGCAAGGACGAAGGAAATAATGAACTTTTTATTCTTTATTATAGGTATACACATAGAAAAAGGAACAGATAAGAAGCCAGGTAGGTGAATGACAAAAATATAAAATAAACTAAGACGGCACTGCATATAGAGCGGAAGCTGATGACGTCTCAACGACGATAAATGCCTTCACAAATGCTTTCACGCCGAAATCAAGCGAAAGTAGTCGGCACGAGAATGATCCACGGCCCCTTAGATCTAAGAGCAGTCTCAAGGTTTTCATGTGCTGCTCGATTCTCCCATGTGACACACTAGTCCTTCATATGATGGTGTTGGTGCGAACTAACTGAATTTTCAGATGGCTTAATTAGGCGAAATTTCTTCTCTGCGATGCAAAAAAGAATGCTTGGAGAGGAACTTGGAGAGAGAAAGCCGATCTGACAATTAATGTCAGCGTTAATGAGATTAGCATGGAAGTAATTAGCGACACAACGTATTTCCAACTCCGAAACGCGTCACTAAGGAGGCTGTATGCAGCCAGCCTCCTCTCTCGCGCTTGATGATGATGATATTTATGGGCATACGTCTGGAAGCTAGGCGGCGGCAAATTGCCACCTAGGCAACTTGATTTAATAGGTTTTACTTTATCTATCCCCATCTAGCCTATTGCCTATATGATCTCGATCTTAAATTTCATATTGAAAACCACTATCACTATTTGCAAAGGAAATGGTTATGCGTAAAAACAAAAAACACGGACACAGAAGCAGACGGGGACGAGCGCAAACTTTCAACTGACTTTATTTTTTCCTGCGTTGTCAATGTATACTCTGAATGACATAGGTGCAACAGCGGTGATCACATGACACACTTACAACGTGCCGCGCAAGAACATCATCTTAGTTTCTTTTAAAGAAATTGATGTGTCACTTATACAGCCACCTCCTTTTGACGAAATATGAAAGGCTTCCAACAGTTCACGGGCAGTAGTATCACTGCTTTTGCCCAAAATTTTGATGCCTCGGAAATTTGGTGCACACATGCAATGGCGGACGTGCGCAGACAAATGCATTCTCATTATTTTTAATCGACAGCTCATGTTCCCTTGCACGAACGTTGACGCACCGCCCAGTTTGCCCTATACGTACGTCTCTCCACATGATAGCGGAATTTCGTACACAACGCCAACCGCGCATTTTACGTAGGGCCGCTCGTGCTTTTTGCCGCATCCTGCAGGATTCTTCTTGTTAGTCGCACAAATCCTCGGGCAGAGCCCAGCGAGCTTACGCGGGGCTGAAAAAACAATTGGCACAGCGTGCCTACTCGCAACCTTCTTGAAATTATGAGAGCTAGGTGCGATGAATGTAGGGCAACACTTCAGGACGGCTCCAGCACTGCAGCCCAGTTTTTGCACCAGCGCGGGCTGCTTTCGACTCTCGCAGAAGAACCTCTGCAACTGCCGTAACTACCATGCAAGGGTAACCGGCATCCAACACACGCCGAACCTGGACATTAAAACTATCCTGCATAGCATGTGGGCACGATTTCCTGAGCGCGGAACCCAGACAAAGTTTCACAATCCCCCGCTTGACGAGTTTAGACTGCGCAGAATCATATGGCAATAATGCCTTTTGCGCTCGGGGATAATAAGACCAACAAACATGATCATTTAAAAACCAAAGCCGTAGATCTAAAAACTGCAGCGAATCATTAGAAGGGATTTCATGTGTGAAGGCCAGTCCCTTCCCATACTGCCGAAAGGCGTCAAGAATAGCATCAACAGACTTGTCTAAGGTAAAAACAGGTGGTTTCTTTAAAATTATTAAAAAGTCGTCAACATACCTAAAAACTTTGATAACGTTACTTTTCTCTAAGATTTTTGACAAACAACGATCCACGTCAGCTAAAAAAAAATGTTGCACAAGACAGGTGCCACACAAGACCCAATGCAAATCCCTTGACGCTGCAAATAAAAACTATTCTCAAAGGCCACAAAAGTTGACTGGAGGTAAAATTCAAGTAAACTGATAAAATCATCTACCGACATGCCAGCAGAATTTTGAAAGGCAATGGCCCCGCTGGCATCAATGCAGTCTCGAACAGCAACGAATGCCCACGAGGAATAGAATAGAATAAATCCTCAACATCGACAGAGAACATAAAATCAAAAAATGTTCCCCCCTGAAAAAATCGCACCACATCATCCGAACTCTTGGTATCGAAGGGATCATTAACTGAAAGTACATTTAGTTTCTTAAGCAAGAATTGGCTGACCAAGTGCTGCAAAGATCCCTTCTCACTTATGATTGTGCGAAATGGTACTTCTGGCTTGTGCGTTTTTGCCGTAAAGAAAACACTGAGTGAATTGCCCTTAGAAGATCTAATATCCCTGGCCAACTTGAGAAGCTGAAGGTTTTGACACAAATTATCTGCCTTTGTCTTTGCACGGACGGCACTGCTTTTAACCGGAATGAAATTCTTAGAAATGGCCTTCCTAGTCTTCTCAGCCAAAGAAGCAGCATTTAACACCACAACCCCCCCCCCCCCCCCCCCCCCCCCCATCCTTATCGGCTTGGAGCAGACGGAGGTCATTGTCCCTAAAATGCTTCACAATGAGATCTGTCGGTTCCCGGTACTGGCGATGGTTGTTCTTTCGTACAGTTCTGGATAACGCATCAACCCCCTCAAGGAGGCACCGGGTAGATTGATCCTGAGGCGCTCTATTAGCTATACGCCTGTTAAACGCCAACAACTCATGAGGCGGAACAACGGGTTCAAGGCGGTACTTCGGTCCTTTCTTGAGCAGGCATTCAACGTTATCCGGGATTTTCACATCCTCTTTTTCTTGTCCTCTTTCTTGTTCAGCTGGCACAGTACGCTGCTCAGGTAGGCTGTCCACCAAATTTCGACCATACGAGCAGTGGAGGTCCTTAAGGACCTTAACTTCACTTCTGCCTTCCAGGAAGGGTCACTAACGTAGCACAGAACGCGTAGGTAATCCTGAAGAAGCCGAATCTGCCTCCAAAGTTCAGCACGTAGTAAATGACATACACGTTTTGCATGTCCCGGAGAGGGCCAAGCAAAACCAAACAGTCCCAGAACTTCTGCAGGTACAAGTCCTTTCCGTAAACAGAAAGCGAGATGTCTTGCTCGGCAAGTTGCCG
The DNA here is from genome assembly GCF_013339745.2 of Dermacentor silvarum. Classification (NCBI taxonomy): domain Eukaryota; kingdom Metazoa; phylum Arthropoda; class Arachnida; order Ixodida; family Ixodidae; genus Dermacentor; species Dermacentor silvarum. Next base: position 24,146,794 of record NC_051164.1, on the reverse strand, counting down.
TGACAATGTGGCTCACCAGAAAGTTGAAGGTTGACAACGAAGGGGAAGAACATACATTGAAGAAAGGGCCCGCTGTAGTAGAAATATGGCTCAGTAAAATGCGCGGTGGGCGTTGTGTACGAAATTCCGCTATCATGTGGAAATACGTACGTAGGGCAAACTGGGCGTTGCGTCAACGTTCGTGCAAGGGAATATGAGCTGTCGATTAAAAATAATGAGAATGCGCATTTGCCTGCGCACGTCCGGCATTGCATGTGTGTACCAAATTTCCGAGGCATCAAAATTTTGGGCAAAAGCCGTGATACTACTGCCCGTGAACTGTTGGAAGCCTTTCATATTTCGTCAAAAGGAGATGGCTGTATAAGTGACACATCAATTTCTTTAAAAGAAACTGAGATGATGTTCTTGCGCGGCAAGTTGTAAGTATGTCATGTGATCACAGCTGTTGTACCTATGTCATTCAGAGTATACATTGACAACGCAGGAAAAAATAAAGTCAGTTGAAAGTTTGCGCTCGTCCCCGTCTACTTCTGTGTCCGTGTTTTTTGTTTTTGCGCATAACCATTTCCTTTTCAAGTATGAACCAACTCGCCCAGCAGAAAGTTTTACTGAGCACTATCACATATTGCACCGTTACCTACGCATGCAATGACTGCGTTTCTATGAAGCGCTTCTCTACTCTTTTTCCAGCAATACGCTAAATGTCGTGTGCTTTTCTCGACTGCTGACCAGTTTATCCTTTTACCTTCTTTGAATCCTAATGCTTCAAGAAGGGACTACTCCCTACGGGTATCGGTGGGTGAATATCTTGGCATTCCATTACGATGTGGCGAGTCGATTCCGGGATTGTTGTTGTAGCACAGATGTGCATCATACTGGGAAGCATATTTGCTCCGCTATGTTTTTGTCCTCAAGCAGCCAAATCGGGCCGCAAATCGCAAGGCCCTCCCCTTTGCGTTATCATAGAAAATTTCCCTCGAGATTCCTTTTTTTTTGCAATTTTTGTTAATCTCCATGGATTTTTCTGTTTTCATCTTTTGCACAAAATTCACCCTCTGTGTTTCTTTCACTTTCGTTCTTATGACTCCAGGTTGTCTATTTCCACTTTATTCTATCCTGTACTTCGTTGCAAACATTCCTTGACTACTTCCTCAATTCCGTGTCCATTCAATTGAGGTACAAAATATTTATGCAATTTAGTCGGCCATTTCATTTCACCCATGTTTCTTAGTTTTTCTTCAAAACAAATTTTGCTCTGCGTTTCTCTGATTTCAAAAGAAGCCCATCGCATGCCACCATGCACGGTCACATTCGTGGTCTTATCGTGGGCCCCCAAATCCATTCGGCACACTGACCTGTTCTTAATTTCCAACCCTGACAACATTTCCTATTTAAAGCACAGAATTGAATCTGCGAATGTTTTATGACGGCACCATACACTTTTTCAATTTCCTTGTCTTTTTTTATATATATCTCTCTCTATCGAACCACGCCGTATGTATTTGAGCCTCGAAGTGAATTAAGTTTAATCATTGCTGCGTGCCGCTTCCTATTAATTTTTGATTATCTGGGTGGCAGCTTCATTAGCTCTTTTCTTCATTTATGTATACACGCAGGTGTTTATATTCCCTGACTATGAATATGACTTCCTGTTCAATATATATCACGTTATTACTCGTCTCTCCGTTAAAGATCATAATCCCCGATTTCTCTGGGCTAAACTTACGGCATTGTTTCGTCGCGTGCATTGTCATTAATATTTACAAGTCTCGGTATATGGCTTGCATTTTCCGTTTGTAGGACTGCGTAGTCCGCATAGGACATAGTGCTTCGTAGTAGGCACGCTGAGCCATCTAGCGGCGATACCGTGAAGTACAGGCGTGGTGCGTTTGTGAATATACAGAGAACATTACGTGAATTATGCATGACCCGGGTTGGATTCAGCGGGACACCGGAGAAACTTCAAAGAATTTTGTTGTCATTGAAGAGGCCGCACAAATCCATTGGCACACACCCAGCGACCCAAGTTGGCGTCATAAAGGTTCATTAAAGAGCAGCCGCAGGCTTTGTCACATACCTTGTGGCGCAAATTGATCCGACGGCTGATTTAGAACTTGGTTTCCTCAGCACAGCAGCACGATGCTAAAACGATTAGACCCAGTAGTCCAAGTTGGTCTGAAAGAGATTAGTGCAATACCGGGCCGACTCGTGGCGGAGGTGAAGCAGGCTTCAAGATTACTCGAGGACAAACATCCAAACACATACCGAAAACTGGGCGAAGTCCCGAAACAGTGCCAATCAGATTAAAACTACTGCAACAGTTGCTTGACTTGACTTCTTTCCATGTCTTTACGCAGAAAAAGTTAATCAATGTATAGCTTCCTTGCATTTAATTTGGTGTAAGCTTTGATTTCATGCATATATCTTGAGGAAAATCAATTACGAAAGCACATAAAAAACGCAAAAATATTGTAATCGCTCTTGACAGGTATTGTGCATTGCAACAAACTATTAATACGTTTCTGGCATTAGCAATTTATTTTCTTACTACAGGATTGGTGAACGCGCTTTGGTGCCAATAAGTATCAAGGTGTCCTAATAAGCAATAGCACATGTGCATACGAAATCGAGATAATATATCTAGCTAAAAAATAAAACACAGCCAAGGCCACACACACATTCTGATCTGTTAGATCTATTCCGTTGATTAAGGCCAAGAATCAGTTACTTAAAAGAAAGTATTACCCATTGCATCCTATACAGAATCTCAGCGCAATTTCTTGCGAGAGGTCGTTCACAAGCCCTTAGCGCCTAAATTAGCGATTTGTTCAATTGAACATCCGGCCTATAATATTAACCTTGGGAGCTTGGCGAAAGAAATTGAAACAAAGTTAAAAAAAAAAAAAACATTTACGTCGCAAAATATACTACAGAAACAAATTTAAGGTACAATGAAAATATAAAAAAGTGTATATTGTTGCTAGGGCATATTACTGTAAATGACAGAAATATAGATTGTTTCATTAAAAAAATGATTGTTTTTCTTTTATGGTCAAATACAGAACTTTTTTATGATTTTAAGAGAAATTGGTTTCATAAGGGAAATTGAATAATTTATCATCAATACGGTGCTCGTAATGAGATTTTTTCGTCGCTTTACTATCCTAAATTAACATTTGTGCGCATTTTCACCAGCTATGCAAGTGTAGGCAGAGAGATCTCGTCTGCACGAGCCGCTATCAGAGGGAGTTCATGACGCTCAGAGCATCCCTCTATAAACTCGCAGAGCGGATACTTGAATATGTCGCGTAGTGCTGGGTGTACTAACGCCAGATGTCTTGTTAGGTAGTCATATCATGCGTGTCTTACGCTGCATGATTGTCTGTACATGTATAGTCTGTTGGAACCGCATCCCAATATTTGACTCTCTCGTACTTCATGAAAGCTGCAGTCATGGGAGGAATGAAAGTTACTCCCTAAATTGAATAAACTCTCCAGTGATTCTTTTTTTGTAAAATTACAGAAAAACAATAAACGAATCATTTTGCTGAAATCAACGGAAAATAAGAAAAGAGAAAACAGAAGGGATCGGAAGAAATCTGTTGCAAAAATTCCCATACTTTTTCTGTTTTTTATCATCTTTTTTTTTATCTGGGTAGGTCACAACACCACTGCCAGTACTACTGGTGCCATTTGGCAGGTTGCCGGAGCCAGTCTCATATTTCTTACCACCATATTCGGTGAAAATGTATCTCTCGATCCTTTGGCCTTAACCCGCAATGCCGCTCGCAATATTTCGCGCCAAAGGATTGATGCTTCCGCCGAGCCATTTCTCTTTTCAGGACCTTGTGGCAAAGATCAGCGCTGTCACCTAATGGCAATAAAATCTCCCGAAACCCACTTTCGCGAAGGGCGCGTCTACTCACGAAAGAAGATATAAAATACGACAAAAAAGGAGGAAAAATCCCGCAAACCACCAAGCAGCTAGGACGCGTTCACCACATCTCTAATACCCAGCTGTCGGTTGGTTTACTTCCTGAAGGTCGGTTCAAGAAAGAGCGCTCCGAACCAACAGAATAAATGGCAGAGCTGTGACACATATGTCGTTCACACGTTGCGCTCGCCCAACTTTCCTTTTTTTTTTCGTTTTGCAAGCGATAGCATACACTAGTACAAAATGTCTTCCTTTTCCCCCGTGCAATCGAAGAGTTCCCGTAATTTCCGGCGGGACGGTGATTTTTTGGCACCCGGGCACCCCCCCCTTTGTGCTTTTATAACACAGGAGGGCCGATTCCATTCGGAACAGGCAATCTGCCAAACCTGGTGTTTTTGTAGAGCTTGTTTTTGGTGGCTTGAGGTCGAGCTGGGGAAATGGTTCCACTGCGCCGACCAGTTTAACACTGACAAGAAAAACAACAAAACTACGCTTCTCCGAAGGCGTGGTAAATTTGCTTGTGGGAATAAGATTGATCACTCTCAATCCGACGAAAGGAATCGATAGAGCGAAGTTGAAAAAAAAATTGAACACGTGTTTCGGGAAAAATTCGTCTAGTTTTTCATCCCCAAGCCTTTGTGTGCTGTAGTTACAGTGGAAAAGGCAGCAGGAAAGAAAGGAGACAATTTTAGCGGCTTTCTTTTCAGTTGACATAGAAGAATGTGATTCGGTCGTAGCGTTTATCTTCAAGCTATTGTTTGTCGTCTTGTAAATGGAACAGAAGCGAGACAGCGCTTTTGAACGTGATAACGTAAAGAATGTGAATGCTGGCACTCATTCTCTTCTCAGATAGTTATTTTACCCGGATTTTGGGCAGGGAGAAGATTAGGTTTCAGTATGAGGCCCTATTAATGATAACCTAAGTCCACGTAAGGATCTTGTTAAAAAAAAACTGCGCACTTCTTAATAGAGCAAGTACTAGGGCCCTAATGAAAGGAAGGATCAACATGCCTAACCTAACCTAGCCACAGTGGACTGGGTATCGTTTGTTGTCGGTGTCAGATCATTACCAACAGTCCATAGCTTTCAGTGTTTGGTGCTATGATATTTAAGATATTTAGGATACCACATTTCAAAGACGTCTTGCCGACGTTGGGCAACTTAACGAACTGACACACAATGTCACAGATATACCGCAGCTCCTATACGGCTGCAGCAGACGTGTGGTCTGAATTGGATTGAAGCTGTTTTCAATGCCAATGCCGATAGCTTGTCACCATTGCCGTTTCAACTAGTTACTCTCTTCTTATACAGACAAATCTTTTGTTGGTACGTGTTTCCGAAATAAACACAATGAAGTTCACGTCCGAATCCTGTAAATGCGTTATTTGCGCGTCTTATAAGGTGGAGAGGTTTTAAAAGTCAGAGCAAATTGACTTAAACGTGGAATAGTAAGATGGGCAAAAAAGACTGAAAACAAAGTTTTGTATGATTCTTTGCCTGTCCTGCGGGCATCCTGCCTGCATGTTGTGCTTGTCAATGCATGTCCTGTGTGCTTTGGTTCTTCTTTTGTCCGTGTTACGTCGTGTTGCCCAGGCATAGCCGTGCACAAACAACTTAAACGGTTCGAAATACCTGCCCTTTCAGGCAACCTGCTTTGCCTGAAGGAGGCAGACTTTGTTGCTTTGTAGTTGAAGCCACTGGCCCGAATGGCATTTGGACTAAGTTTGAGTTAAGACTTAAAATGTTGCAGTTGCCAGTGAGATGTAGTTACATGGCTATGAGGAAGTTGCTGGCAACATCTAGTAGAACAATGCGCAGGCAAAACCTGGAAGATCATTCCCGCTGACACCAGCAAGGTGAAGAGTTTGAAAGTATGAAAGTAAAAATTATTATTATTTATGAAAGTAAAAATTGCATCCACCTGACTTCAGCACAAATTACAAAAGAAATCAGAGAGAAATCTTCGCCGTTGAAGTAAAATGGATCCGGTTTCAGGGACTCAAATCCAGGACAACGCCTTTCCGTTGTCCTGGGTTTGGGGACACAGATGCTCACTGGCCTTTTTAGGAGGTGAATAGAAACTACAACCGAACACATAAAATATTTGCGTTTCTATAGGAGTACAGATGGCGCTTCTCTATGGCCTCATTTTTCCTGTTCCCCTGCTTAATGTTATTCTTTGAGCCAGAAACAACATGTACAGTATACGTAAGCGCCAACTCACCCAAGAACAAGTCATTTTGGACGTAAAATATTTCTTTCAGTTGCAAATTACCTTACGACCATAAAATGAATGGTAAGCTGAAAAAAAAGGGTGAAAAGTAAGTGGAGGCGGAGCTGAAATAACACAGCTATATTTTCCCGCCCCCGCCCCCTCCCCCTCCCTCCCCCCCCCCAAAAAAAAAGAAACGACCATATTGTCTCTCTCAAAAGGCGGCAGAGTAATGCAAATCGCCGCTGAAGGAAAGCAAAAAAAAAAAAAAAAAAAAAAGCGGCCAGGGAATTTTGCCACGCCTGGCGGAGAAATGAATGACACAAACGGCACGAGTGACAAATCTATCCTTCGGACTAATTTCAAGAATGTGCGGCTTCGGGCTTACGTTAACGGCGTACATTGTGTGTGGCCGGCATTAATTAGGAAGGCTACACGAGGAAATCTGCAAAGTAACCAACCAAAATCCCCAGTAAAATTTCGAAAAGGGACTATTCAAACACAATATACGACAATAGACTGTTAAACTGGGAAAGTTGGTTGATCTTCGTAGTAAAAAGCAGCTTAATAGGAACGGCAGTATAAGACAGAAAAGTACACAGGACAGCGCCTGTCCCCCGTGTATTTCTCTGTTTTCTATTGCCGTTCTACTTGCGCTGCTTTTCGCTATGAACAACATACAAGACTGTGTGGGTCGGCGCACAAAATATAGAAGCTACTATAAGGCTTGATTCATGGAAGCCGGACAGCTAGCCGTGTGTGGGTGCGAGGACTTAATTACGCGAGATAAGCCGTTCTTATGTGGAGCAGTTTTGAAGACTAACGCGCCCTCGTCAGATGGACAAGCGAGCTCGTTTCGAGCCCTCCTCCGAACGCACGCAAGACGTGGTGCCAGTGACAGCGCGCGTATGTCAGCCAAATAGCCCCATTGCTTCCAGGCTCTAAGTGATAAGGCAACAGGGCAAGAAAGAAGGTGATAGTCTCAGTTTCATTCTCAGTGTGAATTGGGGCCACATTTCGTTGCTTAATTGGTTGTTTCCTGTTTATATGGAAGTTGGGGAGAAGCACCGAAAAAGACAGAAAAGCCGAGCCAGAACGCATAGCTCGGCGAACTCTTTATTATGGGATAGCATCTTTAATACATATTCGGGAGGTCTTTTGAGAGCGCTCTTGTCGTGCTGTATGAAGGGGGTTAAAAGCTGATTTAAAACTGCAATTATAGCATAACCGTGTATAGAAGTAACGATTCTGCTTCCTTATCATCCGTCGAGCCCGCCTTGGCTAGCAGTAACGCGCGCCGGTGGTCCTTTACATTACCTTAGTAGCGCTACCACAGGGCTCTCAACCGACCACCCGAATATGCCATTAGATTGTGACGTGGACAGTGTCGTGCGCCTGTGTCACTCGGGTCCGCTCAACCATAGCGTCCTGTATTTTTTTGAAAGCGTGCCCAGTGACGCCGTAACTGAGGATCACTGCTAGGGTACCACTTTCCTAATAGTTGGTGTCAGCTTATGGGGGCATGGTTCGGGTCACGTCAACTATCCGCCCTTGCACGTGATCACAAGTCATGCAGAAGGCACGGTACCGCAGCAGTGCGTAGCTAAAGTTGTCCATGCTCTAGCAACAACAGGAATTATGATGCCGGGTAATGTGGTGCCGCCGCTTTGGACACATGGTTCTCATGCCTTGGGGAGCGACTGTACAGGCATTGAGAAATATAGGAGGCTATCGCTCAACACATCATCGAGTTTTCTGTTAGATACATCCAAGGTGGGTCAAGTCTGCCTGTAATGCTATAATGAAATGTGGGACCAATGGCAGGATTGACGCTGTCTTCCAGCATAGCAGCCCAATGCTCTAACCATTAGGCCTTGATGCACGCATGCTTCTCTGGTGCGAACGTCGCTCTTCGAACCGCCTGGCATGTGCGTCCCGTGCCAGTTTGACGTATTCGTCTCGCGTGGCAGCTAGCGCTTTGAGGCTCTGTGTTAGAATGAACGGCCTTCTGGATCCGCCCACACTTTATTCTAGATACTGGATACCATTAAAGCGGGTCAAGTACGCTTATAATACCTACTCGTCAGATGAAACGGAATAACCGCTGACGCGCGCAGTAAACAAGTCAGCACTTCGGTTGGTGTCAGCATCTTTATACTGCCGGAGAAGTATCAGCGAATGTTATGAAATGAAAAGTGTTAAGCGTAACGTGAAGAGATTGTGAGTAAGCAGTGAGTTTTCGATGTAAACAAGTGCAGCTGATCTTCTACTTTACAATAAAAGAAATAAGTGGAGTTAGAACATGTCGTATAATGGATGTAGCGCAGATATAACCGGTGTTTTATTAGAAGCTAGTCGTGACTGGGAGGACAATAGAGATGGCGTGATGAGATTAGAACAATTTCAGGTATAATATGAGGTCACCTCGCACAAAACAGGGGTAATTTGAGATCGCTGGGGGAGACCTTTGACTCGCAAGTAGTCATAAAATTGGCTGAATGTATAGATGGCGAACACATTGGCTATTCGACAGGTCATATATTTCATTATATCAGTTTTACAGCGATCATGTTGTGTCTTCCAACGTTTGCTATATTTTTTTTTCGTGCGCCACCGCTAGGTTACTGAAATGTACCAACTCTCCCAACAAGCTTTTAATTTTACCTGAAATATTGTTTTAATAGCACTTGTGTTCAATTCGCCTTCCAACACTGTGCGACCCGTATTTAAGTTGCCTCTAAATATTTGAATTTGAATATGCCCATTTCTAGGTCATGGTTCTGGTGAGAGTCTTACTAAGGTGATGACGATGACACCAGTTGTCCCAATTTCCGGCTTCACACAAGAGCCAGGTAAGTCCAACCTAAATTCCTTTTGTTTCCAACTGCCCCTGTGTCCAGCACATAGCGCCGACACACGCAGAAAATAAAATAAAAAATGGTGGAGCGGTAGAGAAGTGCACTTCGTTTGGGTGTTTTCACTGGAGATATATAAAAAACAAAAACAAAAGAAACTCCTAACGGACGAGGCATTCTTATGTTGGTGTTGCCTTTTGCGGAACAGCAGCGTCAGCGAACATTGGTCGCCTCGACGCGTTTCCGGGAGAAAAACGCTACATCGACGTCGGACTAGTTGTGCAAATATATCTTGTAAACAGCTTTGTCTTTGAGTCTATTTGCACGTAGCATTATATATATATATATATATATATATATGATACCAGCGCGAACACACGCAGGCGCACAGAAGAACGCTGTTCTCGAGAAGATAACGACAACAATTTTTTCCCCTGAAGGTTGGCTCGAAATCCTGTGAATTAGGAAGTGAGGTGGGGGTATTCAGAGTTATTCTAGGAGCAACGCGTCCTTGGCGAAAGCCAAGAGCGAGTGACCCTGGAATGACCATGGAATGACCCTGGAATGACCATGGAATGACCCTGGAATGACCCTGGAATAACCCTGGAATGACCCTGGCGGAGCGTGCCGATCCGATCACTAGTCTGATCCATTCCTCGTACAACGACACTCGCACCGCCTTAAGGAGGTGGTCTCGTGCAAAAAGATAAAACGGCTATGCACGAAACACGGTATCAACGCCAAAATTGATTATGTTACTTATTTTTCTGGCAGTGCGAGGGATAGCAGCATCCATATGCAATTTACTCTTTGCATTTCGTATAGTGGGCCTCTAGAATTTGACGCGTTGCCATGTCACCCCGTATTTCCTGCTTACTTTTGGGTTTGTTCGCGCTATTTTTACCACGCTAAACATTTACCATCTCATTAAGTTTCACTTCTAGTAAACGTAATCTTTCGCAAAATTTTGTTGCTCCTGTAAACTTTAATATAGCGTTTATTATTCATTATTCCCATTACCCTCACTTCAAGCTTATTCTTGGTGCGAGGGGTGGTGAGGAGGTGGGGGGAGGGGGCTGATCGGAGAAAAACAATTAAAGACGTACGCGACTGCCAAGGGCTAAGGTTAAGCAAACTTCCCAATTTAAAAAAAGGAAAACGTGTCGGACAAGCTTTTAAAACGAAATCCACAACAATGTAGCGCTCCCGACCTCTATACGGAGCTCGGAATTTCTAACACTCCGTGGTTTAGTGCCCCGTGAAACTCGGACAGACGCTGGAAACCAAGCATTGCGTAAAAATAAGGAAGAAAACGAAATTGAGAGAAAAAAGAAATGCTAGGTAATGAAATGGCGAACTCAGCATGGAAGTGACAAGTGCTCAAGAGAATGAGAAAAGGAAGCCGAAAAAGTGAACGGCTGTCAGCGGCCCGCAAGACAATAACAATGCCGTTGCGTCTTTTCGTTCTCTCTTTTCCTCTCATGCACTTTTTTTCTTTGTTTTTTGAGCGTGCTTTCCCACTTTCTCCCAAGAGGCATTGCTTGATCGCGACCCCACCAGGTGGCAGCTCGCTCGTACAGGCGGAATACAGCAGCTAAAAAGGACGAGCAATGCCTAAGGACAGCCTGACACGGGCCATGCCATCCTTTTCTTTCCATGTTCCTTCCGCAAAGAAAAAAAAAAAGACGTGACTCTACTGGTCTTGTTTTGTTAAGTGTATGCTATTGAACCACACGTTGCGAATCCCTACAATTGCGAGTGAGCAAGGCGCCGGATTTCCCGTCTTCCATATTGGTTCCGCTTCGAGTAAAAGCTGCAGGAGAGGGTACGTACGTAGTAGAGGTATAGTTCAGACGAAATATATAAAACTGGGGCACGCGCCTTTTATTTTGTTCCGTTTATTTCTCGTACTCTGCGCATGGGCATTTCTACGCATGATTCCACTTCCGCCGTGTTCATGCAATATAAATGAGTTGTTTCCTCATCCAATTGTGTGCCTACGTTACCCGTGCAGGCGGCTTTATCTCAATCATTCAGAAAGCTTTGGTAAGCAGCACCGCTTTGTAAGAATAGGATGCAGCTTACCGTCATCGACGACCATAAGAAACATAAGAACTAGGAGAACCTGTAAGAAGGGGATCTGGTAAGGTATCTCTTTCAGAGTCAAACGGCTTTGGTCGAGTTTTTTATATGTTGATCAAGTAGCTGTTTCGGAGACAATAGGTTTGCCGTTGAATCTGACCCATCATGTCATTGAGAATATATTTTTTCGCATTATAACTATCCAGATTGCTAAATTACCTGCGTTCGTCACCTAGAACTTTTAATTTTCAACTAGGACCACAAAGTGCTGCACAAACATTTTTACTTTATTTCACGACAGCTGATTCAGCAATAATTAGTATGGCTGACAGTGCGGCGTGTGATGCCTGCAGATGCGAATAAAACATCAACCACTTATAGTGCTAGCCACGTCGATTTCATATAAAGAGACAATACACTATGTATGATGCATTTTGCTGACTGGACAACCTTATACTGACCGTGCAGACGCTACTGAAACACCGTCCCTAACCGGTAGCTTGCCCATAAGGTGGTAAGGGCACTCTTGTGCTTTTTGACAACGACTGGCTTGTGCAAGCGCCTTTGACTTCGTGGTGCTGTCGGCGCGTGTTCATGCTTTCACTACGTCTTTCTTTGGTCTTTAACAAAAAGCACACATACTGTGGCAGAGCAATATGTACATACAATACATTGTTAGTAGAGGTGTGCGAATATATGAAACCTTCAAATAACGAATCGAATATTCTCCTATTCGATTCGGCCTCCGAATCGAATGGTCGCTATTTGTAAATGCGTATAATTTTCGAATACTTTTTGAATGTTTCACAACGCTAACTGCGTCCAGTTAAGCATAAAATTGTAGCGAAAGTGCGGCAAATTTTCGCCCCCGCGGGCATAGCACAGATATAAAACCTGAGAATTTCCGTAGGGGAGCAGGCTAAGTCGCTTAGGTACTATACAGCGATAATTCGCAGCACTCTTTGAAGAGTCCGGTGCCTGCGGAAAAATAACCTGTTTTTTCCTCGTTTGTGCTTTGAATAAACTAAGCTTCATACGTACTATGCGATGGCAGGAACTTGTCAGCATTAAGAATGCTAGGATGAGAGCATCGTTTTGTAATAATTGTGATAACGGCTGTTCATTATTCGAAAACTATTCGAAAGCTACGATTAGCTTTGGGAACTATTCGACTCGTATTTGATCCCGTCTCAAAAATTATTATTCGCGCACCCCTAATTCCAGGTGACAACAACGTGGTTGAGTTTTGGCAGTGTCGTGCGTTACGTCAACTAGCGGGTGTTATGATCGCTCACATTAATTCCCAGTGTGCGCGCGCTATAGCCGGACGCATTGCGACCGGCTATAATCAATGCGACCCGGACGCATTGAGGATCGGGCCATTTTGTCCTCGGACGGATCGTGTATCGAGCGAGCAGTGAACCGGAAAGAGTGCGCCCCTTTTTTTGGTGCGTTCGTGTGGCGGCCGCACTAGAGCAGAACACTGGCGTTTGACAAATGACCCACTGAAGAGCCATTCATCTCTTTGGTACAGTTCTTGTGGTAGGGCGTACCCACGAACACGCAAAGGACGAGCCAAGTTGAACCCGAAGCGAAATGAAGGACACGTCTCTTCGCACCAGGCAATGTATATGTAATGATCAGCCAGTGAAATAAAAAAAAACAACAACTTAATTATTGGATATTCCTGTTGGTGGTGGTATACGTTTAGCGCCGAGCAGCAGCACGCATAACTGTAGGGACAAAATATCATAGTGTTCGAGAAAAGATTTTGTCGGAAAAGTTTCCTTGCAAAAAAAAAAAAAATACTAGAGGACAGTCTGACTCTATAGTGATCTACGGCAGCTACAAGCATGGGCAGCTCCACCAGCGTAGGAATTATGGGTAGTGTATGAATTGTGCCTAAACTTTGTCCTTCTGACTTCAACTGACTTCGTGAATTTGCAAATTGATCGTGTTGAAGAAACTATTGCGCCATAAAGCTAACAATTCAGCATGACGATACATGTGCGCACAGTCTTATTGCCGTCGTGCGTTAAAAAAAATTAAATAAAAAGACAGGTGTTCGCACGGTAAGTTATGGGAGCACAAAGTTGTTGAGTTTTAAACCAACAGATTGTCGCGTAATAATAAAATAATAAGCAATAAAATATCAGTACCTTGCCGAGGGATAAATAATGCGACAAGAACGCCTAATGCCTACAAGCACGAAGAACGCACGCACCAATGCACTATGCATAATTGTCATATTACATAGAGCTAGCATCGCCAGAGTTCCCCAGAAAACTTGCACGAGGGAACGCTGTCGCTGCAAGTGCTCTACTTCCGTCTAAGGCTTCTTGTAGGGGACTATAAGCAAAAATAACAGCGTTCATGGCTGCCTCGTGAACTTATTTTTCATCGTTTTTCTGTACAAAATTGGCAGCCACGAGACAAACGACCATCTGCCCTTAATTCTTTCTGACCCAGCCCACTTGCACTACGATTACAAGTAACTCAGGCAGGCAGCACCGGTGGTACTTTGCCACTCGGAGATTACAGATCAGCGCAGATTACAGCGTACGAACCACACACTTTAAAACTCAGCCGGTTTTGAGCCCCCGGATATATATCAGTGCTGTCTTTCCTCCTCAACACCGCATGTTTCACAATTTTATAACCGGTTGTAAAAATAATGGGGCAGGTATGAGAACACCACCGTTAATTTTTGTTCCTGATGCTTCTTAATTTCCCCTGATCCGACAGCAGCTCAGGAGGATGATCGCTTTTAAGGTTAATTTTTATTAGACACTGGTGTGCTATTACGTGAAAAATCCATTAGTTTAAATCGCAACAGTTAGATGCTGAAGGCAGAATCTTGATGTACGTGGACAAAGTAACCGTCTCGTGTGTGGCGCGCCCATGACGACATGCGTGAGGACCCTTGAAACTGAGCGTTTCGGCCAGTCATCGCAGCTAATAATAGGGCCTACTTTGCCTGGCAAGCACGTGCGGCTGTGTTCCGTGTCATGATTTGCCGCGAGATACTGTCATTCACACTTCGCCACGCACTTCTTTAAGGGGCGTTTGCCGTGTGACCTGCAACGCGACGCGCTCGGTTTTAATTTATCCTAGATTGAGCTTTGAAATTCTATAATGAATATCGAGGAATAAGTGCGATTTCGAAGATGAAAAAAAAATGGTATGCATTAAAATGTGTCTGCCTCCAAGTTTGCCATTTAGGAAACTGACCCCAACTTACTAATTAAAAGGTTAACTAATGAATTTTTGTTGTTTAGAATTCTGAAGCTCGCTTTATTTGCGGCAAAGTATGTCGACCTTGCCTAGGAACTATTCTTTTTTATAGCGAATCTGAATGTCCTAAAAAAAAAAAACAATTCCTTCATAGGATATCTCGTTGTAATCAGTGCACCGTAGCTGAAACTCTGTAGCAACACCTACTGCCCCCCCCCCCTCCCCCTTTCCTATCCCTAGTATACTGGCTGCATCTTCGTTGCGATGGCTATCCATCAAGCAGCCGCGGTGGACGGGAAATTGTCGGTTGTGGGTGGGGCACTTTTGATTTATTATACGTAAGTCTAGATACGCTTGAGTCACCTTCGCCTATCCATTACTGGGGATTGGCCGAGAACGTGCGCACACCTCTACCAAATATGCAGTGCTACAGTTGTCTGTTTAGGCACATACCGAAAAGGCACATACCCAGTGACGTGACCCAAGTGGAGAGAGAGAGAAGCTCTTTATTATAAAACAGGGACTTTTGTCCCCGTGTGTACAACCGTTGACATGCTACTCTGTATAGGGAGGGGGAAAGACATTAGGGTATTCCAGAGAGATAGCGGGGGAAAAAAAAGAAGAAAGATAATAAAAATGAATACAAATTGCATGTATGAACCTGATAATGATATTTATGGGTGAGACGATGGGTGGATTCAGGCTTTTCTATACCCTAAAGTGAATCTTAAGAGCTTTCCGAGAAGACCAATTTCCGATAGATAATGGAGCGACAAACCCAAGACCGGCGCTGTTTTCAAGGGCCGGGCATTGGACCTCAGACGCTAGGTAGCGTTAGCGGACCGTGAAAAATTATGTCCGTTTGTGGCTGAAAAGAATGTCTCTCGTCACGGTACGCGGGATATTCAAGTAATAATGCGAAAGCATGAAATCGCACATGAGGCAGAAAATCCGGCGTTGACGGCGTGACGGAACGCTGGTACAAAAAGGCTACGAACCCACGACCTTTGGCGTTAATTAAGGCGACGTTAATTACGATTAAGGTAATTAAGGCACTCGATCCCACGAACTTTGTTAGGAAGTGAGCCCACGACCTCCGGTGCTAATTAAGCCGAAGTTAATTAAGGCAGTTAATTTAGAGTTAGTTGAGCCACTCGAACTCATGACTTTTGGTGAGAGCTGTACGTGCGACCTTTGGTATTAAGGCGAAGTTAATTAGGGCACAGCTGATTAAGATGGAGCTGTTAATTAAGGTAAACGAACCAATGACCTTTGGTGTTTAGTAAGGCGCAGCTAATTAAGGCACAGCTAATTAAGATATAGATTATTACGACACTCGATCCCATGACCTTTGTTGGAAGTCGAACCAACGACCTTGAGTTGTGGCATAATATGTAAGCATTGCGCGGTGGCCGCAACGCTTTCTCATTCAGCCACGTCGGCATAACTAAGTGCCCCTATAATTTTTATGTGCTCCACTGTCTCCATGATGGCACAGTTATCACAGTACAGATCAGTGGAGATCAACAAAGTGCGAAGCTCCCTCCCTTAACGCGCTAGAGACGCAGCAACCGCGAAACTTCGTGCACGTGTCGCGCAGGTGGAGTTGTATTTTGTAGGTTTAAGGGAGAGACCAGTGGTACGGATAACCTCAAGGACGGTTTTAAGTCACTCCATGTGTTGTTCAAATGTCGTAGGTAAGACTAAGACGTCATCTAAATGCACAAGACAAGATTGTCACTTTAGAACAGATAATAAACTGTCTATCATTCGTTGAAAGGTTGCGGCCGCAGAACACAAGCCGAACGAGAGGACCTTAAGCTCATACAGGCCATCCGTTGTAGTAAAGGCAATCTTGTCACGGTCGCGTTTATCCATTACAATCTGCCAGTACCCAATGCGCAAGTCGATTCACGAAAAATAGCAAGCATGCCGGAGGCGATCTAAGGAGTCATCAATGCGGGGCATAGGATACGCGTCATTTTTTGTGACGTGGTTGAGTTTGCGGTAATCCACGCAGAACCGTAGTCTGCCGTCTTTCTTTATCGCGGATACAACGGCTAATGCCCACCTACTACTGGAAGGTGGTATAATGTCGTCTGCGAGCGTCTGCTTGACTTTGCTACGAACTCCATCATGCTCCTTCTGGGAGCATTGCTCCACTGTCTCCAAGCTGGCACAGTTATCACAGTAGAGATCAACAAAGTCCGAAGCTCCACCCCTTTACGCTCTAGCAGCGTAGCTACGCGCAACTAGCGTGCACCTGTCGCGCAGGCGCCCGCACATTGGTTCAGTGATTGGAAGCTGTGCGCCACTCGCCCCTCTCCAGAGCTGATGCTGCTTTCTCGAGTACTGCAAACATGCATCGACCAATGACGGTGAGCGTCACATCTACGTCATGAACCAGAACAGCCAGGGATAGGCTGTGCTACTCTAATCTAACGGATGCAGAGAAGGAAGAACGTTTTCCTCGCAAACGCGCAAATAAGGAACCATTATATAACGCTTCGCACCGCGGTAATTCCCCTTAAGGGCATTTCGGCCGTAACGTTTTTAATAAGAAGTAATAACAATGAAGAAGCTGATATTAAGGGTTCAAAGCACGTTATATATGCGAAGCCCATCAACGAAGTCACAGAAGGCTGCTATCCATTCCCTTAATAAAGTGCACTCTTCTTGCTTTCATACTCAATTTTACAGCCTTCCTTGCGATTATAAGCTGACTTATATCCAGTTACGAAAGTTTAAGCTGCCAGGGCAGCCTAACTTAACGCTTCGCTTTAATCAGCCTTTAAGTGCAAGTTGCAAAAACTTCGTGTTAAGGGTATAGTGCACGGGAGTCTTTTTACTTTTTATTTATTTGTGTTTTCATCCCTATCACCGTTTCGTGAGAGATTCTTCCCTTTTCACCCCGCGGACGGGACAAGTCTAACGAAACGAGCAAACATTTTCCCCATTTCAGCCCGATGAGAGAAATTGCGCGTCGTTTCTGCGCACTTGCCGTAATTTATAATTCGAAAGCGCCACTGCTATGGGCCTAACATAAGGCGTGAGCTCATCTGTAGGACGTCTTCCGTACGCTCCAGAACTTAACTGCAAATTATCTCGCCCACAGCCTTCGGGCAGACGCAGCATTAATCTCCAGAACTGCCCGACATACCGACAGCTTAACTTGGTCAATTAGTCTGGCGGACGCGTGCGCGCGTCGTCGCCTAGCGACATTCCTTCCCGGAAGTAGCACCTTCGTTCTTGGGGAAACGCATATTTTATCGACTGCAAAGGCGGTGGTCAAGCCGAGCGCCGTGTTGGGGGCTGTCAGTTTTCTAACACCGCTTTTGACGTTCTTCAAAACTTCGCGCGTGGCCCATGCACAAAAACTGGATGACGCATAAGGTTCGCCTTTAAGAGTAGAACGCGATAGGCATTCAAAGATCCCTGGCTGCTTGTCAGGCTTACCGGCAACTACAGCTTTCTTTTTCTAAAACTTCGCCTCCGCATGCGGCTGCCGTAGGGAGCCTACATGCAATGCTGTTGTAGGCTGCCGAGGAGACGAGCGCCATCTGGATGGTATTTTTGCAAGGAGGAAACCGCGGTGCTTCGCTGTACGAGTGGTAGAAATGCTGGAAAGGGGGCTTTTGTCTGAGTTTCCGCAGTAATAGAATTACGTTTTCTCGCATATTCAAATTACAATCCGACGCTATCACGTCCGTAGGTTGTGGTTACATCCTACTTTACGATTTTTCTGACGCATTTTACTTTGAGAAAGTCGATTAGTTCACCAGCGCCTCTGCACCATGCGGAGGGCCTGCGTGGTCGGGGCGGTTCCGGATGATTCTCTCAACCACGGACGCCGTACGCCGATGCCGGACTTTCTGCGATATGGGGCGCTTAACGCTGTAGCGTTAAAAAGTTTATCACTCCGGGATGAACCCTTGGGCGCAGTTGTCGTTGCCTCAACTGGTGGTGTCCTACCAGTCAGATAACTTATGCCAACATTCATAATGTGTCTTCATTTTTTTGTTATTGTAGCCGTAATTTGCTTCAAACAGGAATTAAAAAAATAATCTGCAGATTCTACACCCCTTTTGGGCTTTAATTGATGCAAAACTGCCTTTAATATATATATAAAGCCTTGTTTAGATTACGATTATGTGTGTTTTCTCTCAAGGACAATGCAATATAATTTTCAAAGTCACGAGCGGTGTCCAGTCGAATTCATTGCTTTGCTAAGTCAGAAGTCGAGCGAAGATACCAGAAACAGTCAAATGCGGTGCGTAGACGTCACTTTTAAACTGGGACTTTTCAGACGCTTAGATTTACTTTTCACTTCTAGTATCTGCTCAAGGTAGGCGCCACGATTTGTCTAATATCGAATTATTTCCTGCTCAGCGCGCTGTATCTTCTGCTATGTTAGGGTGCGTTTAGGGTGTGGCATGAAGATGACTGTACGACGACGACGCAAAGACGGCGATGAAATGACGACGAAAGTACGGCGACGACCGCATGCCGACAATGGAATCACTACAGAAACAATGTAATGACGTCAACCGCAAGACGATGACGTCATGACGACGACAGAATGACGACAATAGTATAACGACGACGGAAAGACGACAAAGATGTGTCGACAATGGCACGACGACTATGAGATGACGACTACTGCGTGACGCCGGGGCTGGAATGATGCCGATAGCAAAACGACACTGGAGTGATATACTATATGACTACGCAGTGATAGCGAACGTGTACAGGCTGACGCATGACGGTGACATGACACCGAAGGAACGATCCCGATGGAGGCGATGGAATAACGACGACGGCATGACAAAGTTGGCGTTGGAATACAGTTTAGCGCTTACATTAGTCACCTGCCGGCGCGGGCCGTCTCAATTCGCACTAAATCCGGTGTTTGCACTATGTCCTGTACCGGCCAATCCAGCGAGACAGAAAGCCAAGCAGCGATCACAATGGTGTCGCGACACCCACGTGAGGAGGGCGGCATTACGAGAAAGATATCGCGAAGCTAGGATGACGATGACTGTATGTCGAAAACGGTATGACGACAATGTGACGACAGTGATGGCCGCTACAGCCCGCCGAGCACATTTTTCCGCGCCTAGCTCACCCTTTCAAACTTCAAGCCGTAGGCATGATGACAACGCGATGACGGCAATGGAATCACTATACGACAGAAATAAAAACAATTAATTATGGGGTTTTACGTGCCAAAACTGCGATCTGATTATGAGGCACGCCGTAGTGGGGGACTGCGGAAATTTGGACCACCTGGGGTCCTGGGCACCTAAATCTAAGTACACGGGTGTTTTCGCATTTCGCCCCCATCGAAATGCGGCCGCCGTGGCCGGCATTCGATCCCGCGACCTCGTGCTCAGCAGCCCAACACCATAGCCACTGAGCAACTACGGCGGGTCTATACGACAGAATGGCGACGACGAAATAACAATAGTGACATGACAACACAGGAACGGTCACAAGTAGGGGTATAAAGTAACGAGTGCGCCTTGCGGGGGACCTATTCGGCAAGACAGCAGGCAGCCAGCAACAGCAGCAGCCGGAAAATCGAGGGAAGATGCCAAGAAAGCTTCCTTTTAAATGAAGAAACCGTAGAAAATGAAAGCGCCTAAAACCTGTCTTCACAGCTATAAAGAACTCACGTGAATTGATTAGGGCAATTCAGGCAACGGAGACGCCTGAGAATCCAATTTAATCGCATGAAAGCTACGTGCGAAGACTGTTCCGTAAGCGTAATTCCATTGCCGCTGGCTCGTCATTCGTGCGAATTGAAAATCTCGCCATTAACATTGAGCCGGGAAGAAGGAGCTTTTTTTATTGTGGAGTAAAGCGCAGTAAGAAGACAAAAGTGAACGAAAAAGTAATAAATTCGCCCCTCTATATTTCGAGCTTTCCTTTTTTTTTTGGTTCGCCTAAAGACACGTCTCGCATTTCTCGCCCGACGGAAGCACATTAATGAAAGCACCCTTCCATAGGCTGGCAACACTACTCCGCTTTATACCACATTTTGGTGCCGTCCCCAGCTTTGGCTCGACAGGTTTTTATCGGATTACCCTCAAACAGTAGCGTGTGTTATTTTATTTTATACCTCGGAGGCAACGTAGAAGGTCGATGTAATCTACCTTTGAACGCGAAAAGTAAACGAATGGTCCCCGCCTTGTGTAAAGCCAACGTGACTGTGAAGCTTCCTAAATGAAATCAATTACGAGCGAGTACCCTTAGCTTCGCGTGGGAGCAGCTTTTCCGGATAGGCTGACACTTGGAGCCTCGGCGAATCCGCGGAGATTCTGCGAGGCGAAGCAAAGCACTAAATAAGGCGCTTATAACAGCGCCCGGAGACGGGGCAGAAACGCTAATATGCGCAAAAGAAGAAAAGCGATGACGCTGAAGAAACAAATAGAGAAAGGAAGAAGTGCTGTCGGCTACAGAAAACAGTAGACGTGGCTAAGCCAGGAATTATTTCTTTTTATTTTTTATTAATATTCTTTTTTATACGTCTTCCCTTGCTGTTTCGAAGAGCGCAGCTTGGTCGCGATGCCACCGGGTGGCGGCTCTCGGTAGGACGACCCTAGGTGACACTTCAGGCTAGTTAATTATTTATCTCTGCCCAGGGCTCACCGGTGCTCTGGGCCTCTCGCTATTATGCAGTCTTTTACGGTTCTGCCAGTTTCGTCAACGTATTCTCATCAAGAATGAGCAGGAAAACGCTCGCACGACCACCTGAACAAGGTCAGCCGTCTACTTCATCGCTCATGTTTAGGCAACGTGACTTTGGCAGCTCGGACCAGCTCCATTCCCGGGAGAGCTCAATGCCCGAAGCCATGGACTCCGACAACGAATACACCGTGGTCATGGGCCGTCGTATGAAGAAGAGGATGCGCCAGATGTCAAGTGAGCAGACTTCATCTAACGAGTGGGAGCAGCAGTCTTTCATGGTCTCTTACGTGCCGCTTACGGCGTCACACAACCTGAACTCCTTAAGTAGGCAGTTTTTATATGAATATTTTGAAAGTGTGGCCCCTGGTCAAGTCAACGAAATCCGGATCAACTCTCGAAAAACATCCTGACGGTAGATGCCAAGAGTTCAACTATAATAGAGAAGTTAAAGACTATTCCAACATTAAGCGGAATTCCCGTCCGTTCCTTTTTTACTTACGGGAAGGAGTCAACGACTGGTGTAATTTCTGATATCGACCTTGACATCAAGAATGTTGACCTCAGGAAATTACTGAGTTCATCGGTGCAGATTCTTGAGATTCACCGCTTGGGGAACTCCCGGTGCATCAAACTAGTATTTGCTTCGTCAACTTTGCCAATGACTGTCAAAGTGGGGTACGTGATACACCACGTCCGACCATTCGTCCCGAGGCCTCTGCAGTGTCGGAAATGTCTCAAGATTGGTCACGTAAGCGCTGTGTGCAGAAATCAAGTGACCTGCCAGCGTTGCGGTGGGACACATAATACCGCCGACTGTGATGCACCTTCATTGAAATGTCCCAACTGTCCTGGCTCTCACGAAGCAACGTCGAAGGATTGCCCGAAGATGCAGCAGGAAGTTCGTATTCTCCGGAAAATGGCAAAAAACAAGTCTTCCCATAGACAGGCTGCTCAATCTGTTCGCCGAGACAGACAACGCTCGCATAAGAAGCGCCATCCAATGACTTCAGGAGAACTGGATTGTGGGCCGCAGGGGCCTCGACAACCTCTGCCTTTGCCGGCATCGAGGACGGTAACCGCGCCTACAGCAAATTCAGGATCTCCGAGAGCACAGGGCGCACATTCGTCGCCCCTGGGTGGCACAGACACGGAGTGGCCTTCGCTACCCAGTAGATCCACGCCCACGATACCATGCCGTAGTGTTCCTCTACGTCAAGAAGTGGATTATAGGGCTAGTAAAGCCGATAACCCTCTAGGCAAGCAAGGAGCTGAAAATAATGACCAAGAAAGCGTTGAAAAAATGCTGAAATGCCTGCTAGAATCAATGCGCGTGATTCTCTGTGGTCTCCAGACTCCGGCCGCTAAAAGCGCCGTGCATGTCCTCGCCGTACTGGAGCAGCTGATCGCTGCTCTTTACATAATTTAATTACCTTGCTTGGCACCTGTGGTGCTCACGCAGGAGAAGCCCATACACAAGCTTCTTCGCGGCGAGTTTTTGTGAACTTTCAATTGTATTCGTGACTCCGTCCATGCTCTGGAAGGTTGATGACACTTTTGAAGGACCTTTTTGGACTTTGTTGATAGCCATGAGGATGCTGAAGTTGCCTTTACCATTGTACATCCTTCTTCAATGTCATCATCACCCCTCATCCAGCCTTTATGTCCCCGTTCCCCCCTCCCCCTGTGCAGAGTAGCAGGCTAGAGCATGCTAGCTCAGGCCGACCTCTCTGCCTTCCTTCAAATAAATTATCTCTCTCTCTCTCTGCCCTATTCGAAGGGAACGCAAATAGAAATAATCATAATCATTATCCTCATCATTCTACTGTTCGAAGCCAGGGAAGAACGTCGGAAAACGCGGAGTTATAACGAAAACGTTTCAGTGGAAGATAATTCGTGTTTAGCGTGTGAACATCAATCAATCAATCAGTCAGTCACTCAATTAATAGAATAATTAACCAGTTATTAATTTTTCGGTCAAGCGATCAGACGATCAATCGACCACTAAAGCAAGCAAGGAACCAAAAAAGCAATTCAAGCGTTGTAGTAATATTCAATTATTGCTTCGCTTATTATGTATTAATAATGAAATAAATGTTTACGCTAATTCAATAAGGCTCAGCGGAACCAGTCGAGCCGGCCGCTCACGCATGACACACAGCAAACATTGCAATCATTACGATTCATTATCATATATTCTAGCAATGCACCAGTGAGCGTTTTGTGCTAGGACACTTACAAAAATATTGTATGAGTCACCTTACTTTCTTTTTTTTGTGTGTATACTGCGTAAACTGCCTAAATCGTGGCTCCAATTTATGCAGGAACGTTTACGAGGAACAGAATGTTAGCAGAGGGCAGACAGGGGCTCCTGCGAGATCTCATCAGCATGCGCGAGATCCGAGCGGCATTGCACAGGGCTGTGCTGTGAAAACACGACACTGAAAACGCGACAAACTAAAAAATACCGCGGGAAAGCGTTTTCGCTTAGGTAAATATTTGACGGGGCGAGATAAACAAGCGCATGTCGTTGTTGTTATGCCACGCTTGCGCGCAAACTTGCAGCGGCTGCAAAATAAGCAAAAGGCGCGCAAGTTTCTAGAAGCGGGTCGAATGCAGCGACGTATGTTCAAGCCAGCACTATCCTTGTGACGTGCTTGGGTTTTCGAAAATGCAACTAATAAATATTTACTCACCTCGGGGCACATTGAAGTACGCAACAGCCGCCAAGATGTTCTATTTTCTTTTGCTTCGAATAAATGCAACTCTAGCGTATTTTAGAAACCAAGTTCATGTACTTCATTTACTCATTTAACATTTACTATTGTTCCTATTTCTGTATTTATTTAATTTACATGCTGCAGCCCTTAATGGAAATATTGCAGGCGTGAGAAAACAATAAAACATATAACAATAAAATCATCATCAAAAGCCTAAATTATGTCTACTGCAGGACGAAGGCCCTCCGGAGCTGCGATCTCCAAATTCTCCTGCCCTGCGCTAGCTGCTTCCAACTTGCGCCTGCAAATTTCCTAACTTCATCACCCCACCTAATTTTCTTCTGTACTCGATTGCGCTTCCCTTCTCTTGGTATCCATTGTGTAACACTAATGGTCCACCGGTTATCCATCTTACGCATTACATGGCCTGCCCAGCTCCATTTTTTTCTCCTAATGTTAATTACAATATCGGCTATCTGTTTGTTCTCAGATCCACACCGCTCTCTTCCTGTCTCTTGACGTTAGGCATAACATTTTTCGTTCCATCGCTCTTTGTACGATACTTAACTTGTTCTCGAGCTTCTTTGTTAACTTCCAAGTTTCTGCCCCATATGTTAGCACTGATATAATGCATTCATTGCATACACTTTTCTTTTCGACGACAGTGGTAAGCTCCCACTCAGGATTTGGCAATGTCTGCCGGGGGCACTCTCACCCAATTTTATTCTTCAGTAAATTTTCGTCTCATGATCAAGGTCCGCAGTGAGTAATTGCCCTAGATAAACGTACTCCTTTACAGAATCTATAGGCTGATTGGTGATTCTGAATTTCTTGTTCCCTTGCCAGGTTATTGAACATTATATTTGTTTTTTTTCCACATATTAATCTTCAACCCCACTCTTACAATGTCTCGGTTCCGGCCCTCAATCAGTTGTTGTAATTCGTCCCCATTGTTGCTGAATATGACATTGTCATCTGAAAACCGAAGGTTGCTAAGATATTCGCCGTTGATCCTTACCCCTAAGCCTTCCAAGTCTAACAGCTTGAATACTTCTTCTAAGCATGAAGTGAATAGCATTGGATAAATTGTGTTACCTTGCCTGGCCCCTTTCATGATTGGTAACTTTCTGCTTTTCTTGTGGAGAACCAAGGTAGCTGTGGAATCCTCGTAGATATTTTCCAAGATGCCTCCTATGCCACCTATGCCTCCTGTACTCCTTGATTACACAATGCCTCGATTACGCAATGTGATGGCGGCGTAGAGCAGAGGTAGAACACCAGGCTTCTAATCTGAAGGGCGTAAGTTCGAATCTTTCTCCAGTCCACTACATTTTCAGGCATGGAGCGGAGCCTGACACCAGCAAGAAATATCGCCGAGAGCTAGTGGGGCTATTGCAACCAAATTAGAAGTGACCACTAAGGTTCAGCAATGTCACTCCCTCATCATAATAGGAATTGGCCTCCCTGGTGCAGTATTCGGCCACTGCCTCCCTCATGACTCCTGCAATTACCCATGGCCCTCAGGCCTTAGCGGCTGCGGAGCACCTGACCAAGGCGGCGGTCAGACCTGCGAGGTGGCAGAGGGTACTATAGTAATCTCTGGGTCCGGGCAGGCCACCAATGAAAACTTAACCTGACAACGTTCAACACGCGCACCCTATCGAGTGAGGCTACATTAGCAGGGCTATTTGAAGAATTATCTGGTGAAGGATTTGAAGAATTATTATTATTATTATTACCTGGGATAGTATTGGCTTTAGTGAGGTGAGAACTGGTGAGGCTTATACAGTGCTGAGTAAAGGCCACGTCCTCTGCTACAGAGGTCTTCCAGATAGGAGAGAATTCGGAGTAGTATTTCTAGTCCATAAGGATATAGCGCGCAACATTGAAGAATTCTACAGCATTAATGAGCGGGAAGCAGTCGTCGCAATAAAGCTGAATAGGGAGTATAGAATAAAGGTTGTACAAGCCTACAACCCAACCTTCAGTCACAACGATGAAGAAATACAACGGTTTTATGAAGATGTTGAGTAAGCGATGAGAAAGGTGCAAACTCAGTATACTGTAGTCATGGGCGACTTCAATGCAAAAGTGGGGAAAAAGCAGGTTGGTGAGCAAGCAATTGGCAACTACGGCATCGATTCTAGGAACACTAGAGTAGAGATGTTGGTAGAATTCGCGGAAAGGGATAGGCTCCGAATAATGAATACCTTCTTCAGGAAGCATAAGAGGAAGTGTATCTCGAAAAGCCCTAATAGAGAAACAAGAAATGAAATAGATTTCATACTCTCCGCCGATCCCAGCATACTGCAGGATGTAGAAGTGTTAGGTAGGGTAAAGTGCAATGACCATAGGCTAGTGAGGGCTAGGATTTCTCTCAAATTTTAAAGAGAAAAGCAGACCAATTCAGGTGGGTGCTCGCAAACAAATATGCAGCTTTATAACAGGAAGAGGAAGATAACATGAAGGTAATGAATGAAACCGTAACTAGGCTGATCTCAGAAGCAGCAATTGAAGTGGGAGGTAAGGCACCAAGGCAACCAGTGGGTACGCTCTCCCAAGTAACAAATGACCTAATAAAGAAACGACAAAGCATGAAAGTGCCAAACTCAAGAGATCAGATAGAATTCGCTGAACTGTCAAAACTCATCAACAGGAACTAAGGGATATTCGAGATTATAACGTGGGAAAGACTGTGGAAGCCGTAAAATATGGACGCAGCATGAAATCCGTCAGAAGAAAACTTGACATAGGACAAGGCAAGATGTATTCAGAGAAAAATAATCAGGGTAATATCATCAACAATACAGCGGAAAATTTCGATACTGACCTGTACAGTACAGAGAGCAGCCAAGCTACTTTCATTCGAAGTCGTGATTAACAGGATACAGAGGCTCCTTCTACAACTAGCAATGAAGTTGGAAGGTCCTTGCAAGACATGACCACAGGAAAAGTTGCTGGAGAAGATTGAATAACAGTCGATTTAATCAAAGATGAAGGAGATATCACACTTGAAAAGCTTGCGGCCCTTATACGCAGTGCCTCATGACTTCAAGTGCACCAGAGAGCTGGAAGAACGCTAACATTACACTAATCCATAAGAAGAGAGACGTTAAAGAATTGGAACTTTATAGACACATGAGCTTGCTTTCAGTATTGTATGAAATATTCACCAAGATAATTTCCAATAGAATCCGGTCAACACTTGACCTCAGTCAACCAAGAGAACAGGCTGGCTTCAGTAAGGGATTTCTACGATGGATCATATCCATGTGATCATCACAGTGACCAAGCACGGTCTTAATTTAAATAAAGTGGTTTCTCTCGGGTAATCGAGAAATATGGCTTTCATATGGCTCTATATGGCTTTCATTGCTTTTGAAAATGCATTTGATTCAATAGAGACACCAACAGCCATAGAGGCATTGCGTAAACAATAGCATATATCGCCTATAATATTTTGTTTTTGCTAAGTTTGCACCGTATGTTTGTGGTCTGTTTGTGTTGTCTCCGTGTATACTGTATTCTAGAAGACTGTGCGCCTGCTTTGTTCTTTTCGTTAACGGATGACATTGTTGCTCTCTTGCTGTGGGTGCCAAGAAATTACAGCAGAACCCATCTCACGACGACTGTCCCCGGCAATGCGATTAGTATTCGAGAAATGAAGTGATAAAATGTATTGCT
Source organism: Dermacentor silvarum (assembly GCF_013339745.2). Lineage (NCBI taxonomy): Eukaryota > Metazoa > Arthropoda > Arachnida > Ixodida > Ixodidae > Dermacentor > Dermacentor silvarum. Next base: position 24,119,383 of record NC_051164.1, on the reverse strand, counting down.
GAGGTCACGTTTATTTAAAATGTATAGTGGTCATTTTGAGACCTCCGCTTCTTACGCTATATGCAACATACACTCTATCCAGTGTCGGCCCACTTTGCCTATGGCACTTGCTTTCCTAGAACGCCCATGAGCATGAGGCAATGGCGACGACTGTATGCCGACAACGAAGTGATGACGATGCAATGATGAACAAATGACGTCGATGGAAAGATAAAGGTGGTGTGAGGACGACGGCATGATGGCAAATGGGTGACGATTCTGAAATGATGACGATGGTATAACGAAGACAGCGCGACGATGACGTCATCAGATCAATGGGCTGAGGGCAAGTGTGTGATGACCATAGTGTGGCGACGATGTTACGACAACGGAATGATGAAGGCCGGATCACGACTGCATGGTGATGACAGTAGGAGAACGGATGCGCGACAGCGACTGTCTGATGACGCCGAAATGACGACGAAGGCATCACAACGGTGGCACAAACCACGATTGAATGACGCTCCTGCAACTTGCTCGCTGGCGCGACAGTAAAAAATAAATAGCAAGCTAGACCAGTCGTCGTTTCGCATCATCTCAAGCTAAGGACGAAGTATCGGCGCTCTCTTGTCGTTATTATGGAGATCAGTTGTGTTCACGCTGTTAAGCCTGAGACGCCACCGAGAGCCGCGAAAGTGTTTTGAGCTGTGCTCACCAGATGGCGCCACGGCATTTTACGCTGGTGGCATGGGACGGATTTCTACTGGTGATGATAGCAGCATATTAAAGCTAGACCTAGGTAAAACGTGGACCTGTTGGTATGTTGCGATTCATTTACGAGCGTACGATAGCATTTGTTTGCGCAACAATGTGAAAAATTTGGAGGATGCTTAAGCTTCGCCTTCAAGAGTGAAACGCGATAGCGTTATCGGACTCCGTTCGCATCACGTTTTTCTCATGAGTAGGCTTCACTGCACAATACAACGTGGGAAAGCCAGCTTACAAAGACCAAACTTACACTGATACCCTTAAAGTCCGCTTCACTTTTAAACACAAATGCATTCCTGGGAAGACATTTTTAGAGGAGCAATTTAAGCCGTCTTATATCAGAATGTGAAGGCCCTAGGACCTTTTTTATTATTTTATTAATTGCTTGTTGTTGCCCCGAGGCGCGCGCGTGTCAAAAATTTAGAAAGGCTCAGTTTTCAACAATCCCCTCAATGTTGCCTAGAACCAAAGTGCAGCGAAACACCACCAGAATTGGAGAACGCTTAAGCTTCGCCTTTAAGAGTGGTAGGCGATAGCATTCAAAGATCCCTGGCGGCTTATCAAGCTTTTACTCGTATATTAAAATTACAATCCGACGCTATCACCCCGTAGGTTGTGGTTAAGTCATACTTTACGATTTTTCTGAGGAATTTTACTTTGAGAAATTCATTTTTTTAACTAACGCCTAAAGTTCGGGATGATGTGGTTCGGCATGATTATTCCCGCCAGATGCCGATGCTTATCGCCGACGCCGGATTTTCGGCGACACGGGGCCCTTCACGCTGTCGCGGTAATATGTCGCTCCTCTATTTCGCTACTCTATATGTCGCGATCGTGTGGTTGCTTCACGCCGCGACGCGACGTGAAGTGTGCTGTCGGGTCGCTTGTCGCTGTCGCTTGAATATCGCGTTGATGTGGTTGCCGCTTTAAGCCCCTGGATGCGCTGCAAAATAGAGGGCGCTACGAGCACACGCGCAGGACACGATGAGACAGTTTAGAATAGCAAATCTCAAATGTGCATGCTCATCACGCTATAAAGAGCTTACCGGGTTACGTGCGCAAGCTGCCTTTTTGTATTTAGCGCTGCAGGTATTGCGTGGCTAACGTAAGATAAAGTAATGCCACAACGGCGCGAATACCGCTTGCTTGAACCCATCGTTTCAATGCCTACTTGCTCTTCTTCTCAACATTAAGAAATAAACAGTAAAATTAGTATCGCTTAGTCTCAAACTACGTTTAACGACGGAATATAAGCGATGACTTATCGTTATTATTAAGATAATTTGCATGTTCGAGCGCTGCTAAACTTGATAAAAGGCGATGCCACTGACCAGAAAGTCCTTCGATTTTAGAGCGAAAAGTCTACTACGCCAAATTTCGCAAGGCCATTCATCGCGTCGCAATGACCTTGAGCCGCCGGAGCGCGAACCGCTGGAACGCAAGTGTGGCAGGTGTGACGTCACGCCACGTGATCCGCAGCGGAGAGGTGTCGCAGCTGCGCTCGCTCGGAGCCTCGCCGCTGCGGTACCACGTGACTAGGCGAGGGTGTAACGGCTGCTTCGACGGCGCTTGGTGGCTCAGTCTCACCATGGATGGTGCGCCGGCAGGGCCGTCTGTGCGTGCATGCGCTTCAGCGCAAGCGACAGGCTGAATCCAATCGTCCAGTAGATATAGCCAGACGGCAGGCTGCGAAATCTCAAGCGAAGGCAAAGTTGGCTGCTGAAACACGGGAGCAAAGGGAGGCCTGATTAGCATGTTATAGAGAAGCTTACCAAGCGCGAAAGCGTGCATTAATGAAACACTGTGTGCATAGTCTTTGCAAACCAAGCCAAACACACCTTTCGCTCGTGATAACTAGGTTTACAAGAGTTTAACCTTAGCGAATTTTTGCCCACTTGATGGCGCCGCAGCATTTGAAGTTTGCCATGCGTTCTCGATGCGGAGAGCTCCTCACACATTGTGGATATTCAACGCACTTGCTAAATAAGTGCTATAAAAGTAAATTCGATGCGAGGGATTCTATTTTCTCTCTATGGGGTGCTTAATTTAATGCAATGTTTATGCTTGTGCACCGCACATGCTACAATTTTAACGTGGTGCTATGTTCATGATTATGCACCACACCGTTCACAATCTAAGGCGAAATGCAAACAGCCTATCATCCACATACACAGTGCGAGTCATTGACGTAGTGATGCCACAAAGACAATGTTTGGCGTTTGTCGAGAGAACAATATTGAGGAAAGCTGTATGCAGAGATAAGTACTGCACTAACGACATGGGTAAGAGATAGATAAGTATTCATGTTGCTCTAGGCCTGGATTCTGCACATTCTTTAGGTCCTCCAGATCAAGAGTCTTTCTAATGTATTATACCAGAAGGCTCCACCATGTTCGTCGTATGCTTTTAGGGTGAATGATTCATTCTCTCCAGGAGTTGGGTCGGATTAGGAGGGCACGAAACATGTCACGTAGTGTTTCACGTGGTCGTAAGCAAACAGCTGATTATTGGGATAACCCTCGCAGTGACAGCAGAGGGGAGTTCTGGGAAGGTATGTTATATAGTGTATACGGGCTCTTTCACGAGGTAATTTAAGATTTCCCTAAAAATTGGGAAGCTGAGAGAAATGATTCACACTCGACTGTTTTTACCACAGGGGTATACAATGAAAAAATGACACGATGTAGGATTTAGACAAGAAATTATGGAAACTAGAGAAATTATATTTCCTACTAAGAGAGACATGCGATTTATACAAATGGAAGACTTGAAGCACGCCGTCCGAGCAGCTCATAATAGTTTACGGAAGTGTAAAAAGTTGACGGTGCTAATCTTTATGGCATAATGAATGCTTGCCGATTTCACACCGTAAGAAGAAGCTAAACAGTTGAGCAGCGAAACTCTCACACTCATGAGTGACGCAACGTCCTTAAGTGACGCATCTGCTAGCCCCTCAGTTGTGGGTGGTTGATTTAGCACTTGATAGATTCTCTCTCAGTAGGAATCACTGTGGTACGTATGCTGCGGCAGGATCAGCTATGGTGAACGAAGGTGACGGTTCCTCGCGACGTTTTCCCACGTGTACGAAATGGGTGCTCCTGATTGGCCTCTCCTATCGGCGGCGAGCGGCATGCTGCAAAAAATTGCCTCGAGGCCAATTTGCTTTCCGGGAGGAAAGTGTTGCCGCTTGATCGTTTTCTCGGTGAACATTTTTCTATACCTGGGGCTTTCCTCGTGCTTTTTTTTTTTCCTGTAGTGTGGACGTGCCTTTTGAGGCAGAAAGGCCGAGTGCATTTGGCTGCAAAACCGACGAAGCGAAGCGGACACACCGTACATGCTACGTTCAGTCGTCTCAGTGACGCAGCCGGCACAGCATTGTGCCTTCCGCTGCTGGTGTGAGCTCTGTGCGCAAGCCACTATAAGAACACTACACTTTCTACTGCGCAACTGTGTAGATGCATTACTCGCAGCGGAACGAGCAGTACATATCAAAGTAGCATTATTTATTATTTCAATGTTGACTGAATAATGCCGACGATTTCCCGTTGGTATCATCTCGTGCACCATCCCGGTGCGACGCCCGCCACGCCACTGGCGACGCTCGTCATCGCGCCAGCGATGTTAAGCGCTTGGTAGCTGTCAGGGCTCTGTTCCTGCTGTCCAGCAGCAGTTACCTTGCGTGATGCCTCGAGCCGACAGTTCGCATCCGTGTATAGCTAGAACACCATCCGAGTAGTCCGTGCTCAAGCTAAGTCTTGCTATAACTGCCTATGCTTCGCCCCCACTTCTGGCAAAGCTATGAAAAATACTCCATCATCATCATCATCATAATCATCATCAGCCTATTTTTATGTCCACTGCCAGACGAACGCCCATCCCAGCGATCTTCAATTACTCCAGTTTTGCGCTACCTGATTCCAACGTGAGCCTGCAAATTTCCTAATTTTATCAACGCACCTAATTTTCTGGCGTTATCGACGGCGCTTCCCTTCCCCCCTGGTTATCTACTCTACGCATTACATGGCCTGCCCAGCTACATTTTTTTTCTTAATGTAAACTAGAATATCGGCTAGTGGCTCAGTCACTGTGACGTTGAAGTTGTGGAGTCAATTTTCGAGACTCGCGCCCCTTTGTATAGAACACCGCGTCATAACACGTGTATGTGCTATATTCGTCGCGTACGGAGTAGAAGAGTTCGGTTGCAAGCATCACAGCATCTGAACCTCTCAGAACTGAACAATTTTTTCTCATCCTTCCTAGTTTGAGAAAAAGAAATGACGCAGAATATCCCAGAAGGCGAGCCGTAAGCTGGGTCCCTGTCGTAAGCTTGCGTTCTTTTCAAACCGTCAGTTCTCCGCCGTCATGACAGAACTGGCCATTTCGTTTACCACGCGTAGGATCACGTCACAGGTTGTTCTCGCTATGATAGTGTTAACTTCCGTGTGATGATAGGATGATATACCGCGCATACGGTCGTTATTGGCAGTTGTGCATCCCAATATACGTTAAAGACTCCTCCTATTACGAAGATTTAGGGTATTAAGACTAGGCAGTATTTGCGTGTTGCCAGGCACTTTGTGGTAGGCAGGTTTTTCTGTCGCCTCACTTTGGGCCTCCTTAAAAAATTGCCTATCCGATGGTAGGATCGAACAACGGTTCCTCAGCACAAAAGCACGATGCTTTTTTCCTTTGTTGCCAGCTTTAAATCCTGCTAACGAATGATCCATGATTCTTTTTCTTTTGTACCTAAGATGTCGGAGCAAGGGGCCTGACGCAAGCAACGTTACTGGAATTTGTTGCGTCCCAGTCGAAAAACGGAACCGAAGATTTTCTTATTACCAACCATTTTTGTCCTGTTTTGGGACGCGGTGATGTCGTTAGGAATGTAATTTGTGTAAGGCGATCCGTCATCCTGCAGTCGCAAAAATATTTGATTGCGTTCTATCAATAGCAACTTAACTCTTAAGCCTGAAATCGTGTTCCAATACAGGGTATGTGCTGACAACAAATACGTTGGTGGTTTTGCAAGAGGACAGTCTTCCCAATCGTTTTTCTTTTTTTGTCGTACTGAGGGGGTACGACGGACAAAGACAGAACGCAAAGAAGTAGACGGAGATGACACAACGCTAAACTCGCAAGTAAAATATACTTTGAAAAACGTAGTCTTGCGTTGTGTCGTCTCCTTCTAATTCTTTGATTCTGGCTTTTTGCGCCGTCTCGTTCAGTATTCAGTATGAACGCCGATACCAACTTTCTCAACTACCAACTTTATTGTTTTCGGTCGGCTCGCAAATCTGGAGTTTTTCAGCCTCTTCGCAGTGTAGTTTAACAATGCGGTTTACTATTCACATACTTTACAGCCCACCACCGTAGTGAGTTAAATGCTTTAGTGTAGAGCAGCGGTTAGGCCAGGTTTTAAGTTAAGCCAGCGATGCGTTCATTTGGCGCCATTTAGAACGCCGTGGAAGATAGTTTTCTGTGGGCATATAACAGAGACGAGGAGGCTCATGTTATTGATCTTTTAAATGCCCCCTACACCACTCAGAGCCCTAAGGCGATTGAGAGGTTTATTTCTCGCCTTGGCTACCCTCATGACTAGCGTTGTCTCCCTTTCACCGCTTACTTCTCTAGAGGACACAGGGACATGACATTACGACCAGATCTCACGTTGGCACCTTTTTCATGTAAAAAAAAAAGAACTTATGACAGAACCCATCTGACGATGATGGCGATGACGGAATGAAGACGGCTAAACGATGACGATGGGCTGACAGCAAAGGAATGATCAGAACATAATAAAGGTGATGGAATTACGATGACGGAAGGAGAGCGATGGCACGGCGACGACCCTTTGGATGTGTTTGAGCTGACGTCCTCCCTCACGTACATCACCTGCCTACCCGGGCCACCTTGGTCCGCACTAGATTCGGTGCCGGTTTTCACTATTCCCGGTACAGGACCAGGTCCAAGAGAGCACCTTCATAAGTATATCTACAAGTATGTCCGCCGAGATGCCGACCCATCCAGCAGCAGCCAGTAACCATGCCAAACCAACACTACCGAGATAGCGTAAGGCCTGTTCACTCCGATCCATGACGTCATGCTATCTGGCCCGAAATTGTCATTGCCAAGCCTGGCGTGACGAAAGCGGTGGCGTCGAAATCACCGCTGCTCACTCGGGAGCATCCCCATTAGATTCCGTGGCAGTCGGGCCAGGTAACATGACGTAATGGATTGGAGTCAACAGGCCTTAGATCTAGGTGGTGTTGGCCAAACCCGGGAAAGTAGTCAAAGTAAACTTCGCTTTATAATACCGAATACCGTTTTTCAGGACTTCGCACTTTTCGGCTACACGGTGTTTCCGGCATACACGCGGTGCGAATCACACTACACGAGATACATTCAGTTGATTGTGCATGGCAGGCAGGCGAGGAGACGAAGAAGAGCGGGCGTGCGACAGCAAGCCGAACCTGTGCTAGCAGATGGATCGGCACCTATGCTTTTTTCATTTACAAATCAATGCACCTGGTGACGTCACGTTCATGACCCTGTAGGCGTCACGACTTGTGAATAAGGGACCGGGATAGCCCGGAAAGAGCACGCAATTGTCTTTTTTTTTAACTGTCACAGTTGGTTTAGGGGACCTTTAATAATTTGCAGATCAGATAAAATCAAGCGCATTTATCTGTGCCTCGTGTATGAGAACCAGAAACTAATAAAGCGCAATTGAAATGCATTGTAATATCGGAAAGCGTACAACCATATCATTCTAACGGCACTGACATATAAGTTACAAAGTTGGTGGTTAATAAAGAACCCCGATAAGAATTTAGGAAAGACGCCACCAGTGATATAGAACGTAAAATGTTGGACGCAACGTTTCACAGTTAACGCTTGTCCCCGTGTGTCTCTTTCTTTGTGCATATGTTTTAGCTATAACTTCATGCTGCAAAACCAACTGGCCCAATCGTTCACCTTACGCAACGTTAAGGAACAGGACGACAGCGGTGTGAATTCGAGAGCGAACGGGGTTAGCCGATATTATAGTTAAGGTTAGGAGGAAGAAATGGAGTTGGGTGAAATGGAGTTGGGCAATGCGTAGATGAAGTACCGGTAGTACCGGTTATCTATTAAAGCCATGGAATGGGTGCGAATATAAAAGAAGCGTAGTCCACGAAGGCAGACAACCAGGTAGCGCGATGAAATTCGGAACTCTGCAGGCGTAAGGTGGTGTTAGTTGGCACAAGACAGACTTAATTAGAGATTGCTTGGAAATGCTTTTGTCCTGCAGTGAACATAAATAGCCTGATGATGAATATGCAATGGGCATCCGTCTGTTCATTTGCATTCAGGAATGGCTCGCACCTAAGCCCGCGCTTTTCTATGCGGAGTGCTTCACGTGAGAATTTGATGCGGGGGACTGCGATGATCGACGACGGTGAGAAGAGGCGTACTCGAGCCACTGGAACGGGACCACAGTCTCACACTATTGTGTGCTGCCGAGTGTTCCAGAGGTTCCGCAGGGGTCCTCCTGATCGAATACCCCTACCGTGCTCCCAATTCCCGGCCTCAGGTCGGCGTCTACGTGACGCGCATATATTACCGTGAACACTGCACCCACAGTTGTTGGCTGTTTATTCCGCTGTCTATCTTGTGATGTGAGAAGGGTTGCTTTGCAAAACACTCGCCTCCGTGGAAACCGGCCGCATCTGATGGGAAATGCTGCCCTTTGTGTATCCTGGAAAGCGTGCATCGCCGCAGAGTAGATGATCTTACGGTGAAGCTACCTTGGTAAAGAGAACAGCAAATGCGGTGCAAGCATTTTTGCCTTCTTGGTCAGCTCGGCGCCGAAATATCCTGCTTCATGGTACGCGCATAGCAGGGGAGAATGCTAACTCGTGAAATAATGCCGTCATCGTTAGGCTTCTTGCTAAACCCGTGTGAAAAAATATAAAAACATAATGGATATGCTCTTCCCCGTTTTCTTCACAAAAAGTATTACAGCTGTTCTATTGTCCTCGAACTTGTGATAAAAAATCTTGGGTATTATCATGGCGATGTAGACATACAAATTGCAGTGCCCACTCGATGAGCTATACCATGACGCTGTGGACTGTATTATCCATGAAAGTGTCTCACCGCTTGCCGAGTGTTTCTCCGTTTGGTCTCTAATTAAAATTATTTTTTTATTTGTCGATACTGTCAATCTCACCAGGAACCGCAAAAGAAGATCATCTTCGAGAGATAAGGAATGCATACTGGCAGTATATTGGAGAGAGAGGGAGAGAGCAGGTCTATAGCTGTTGCTGGATACTGCAAATTTCTAAAAAACAAATAGATTTTTCCCACAAGGTAACAATGACTAATGATTGATGCTCATACATACACGCTTGCTCTATCACAAACCGAACTTCTTCATGGGCAGTAACATCCGCTATAATTGACGAATACGCTCTAGTGCTACGGCGGAAGTTGAGAATTATATATATATATATATATATATATATCTGCGAAGACGTGGGTTCGTTCCCCACCTGCGGCCAGTTGTATCGTCATCCATTTTCATTAATTTATCATTGCTTCAATTCAATTAGCAAGTACAAGTACTTTCCCCTATGTTGTCCTTGGTGTGCCTGTTTGTTGGCTTCTTATGACGTACTTACATACATACATACGTACATACATACATACATACATACATACATACATACATACATACATACATACATACATACATACATACATACATACATACATACATACATACGTAGGAACGAGAGCAGAAGGGTTTTTAATCAAGACCATATACAGCCGACAGGTAATGAACCCAAGGAAAGCATCGGGGAAATTAGGTATGGTTGAAATGAAAATGCAGAAAATTAAAATTCAGAGCCCTTCCACTACTGTGAAGGTGGAAGCCAGTGAAGCTGTGACTATGGCGGGTCTGGTATAGTGAATTTATGTATATCACTATTGACTATATAGAGCGTCTTCGGCATGTTCGTCAAAAAGCAAGATCACCGGCGTCTTGTTTTCGCCCGGCGCAATGACCAAGTAGTGCGTTTGCTGCGCCAAGTCCGTCCCATCGTCATAGACTAGCGTATGAGCCACAGCGTTCACAGCCGTGGCACACTGCACGGCATCGTCAGCATCCTGGAAGATATGGTTAAACGAGCGTCGGTCCCATAGCAGGTACAAATTGCAACTGATGATAGCAGCGCAAGCGCGATCTCTACGTCACGAGACAAAGGGGCCCAGCGATTGGTGGGGCCTGCCACCGCCGAGTGTCGCGACACTTGTGAAAGAGGCATAGGAGGTAGCGAGGGGTATAACAATGGGCCATCCATCATCCGTTTTGACAGCTGTGCTAAGGCACAACCATACCACCACGCACATGGAGCCGAAATTGTACACGCTGGTCGGTCTATGGACGCGATTTCCTGGAACCTAGCCCTTAACAGTTTCGCTGTAATAAAGACAAGGGAAATGAAGGTGGACGAAAATTATGCCATGTCGGTGGTGGGAGCCGAATCCACAACCTCAGCATTACGCGTGAATTGCACTGCCAATTGCACTACTACGACGGCTATCAGTCCGTCCAATAACTTGGGTATTCATGTTTACTAGATATAGCCCTGGGAGTGTCAACTAGCGCCATTAAAAAGCATGATGGGTGGATGTGGGACATCCCTTTTTGCCCGATGGCGTCACCTAACACGTGAACTAAGGATAGCAGGCACGTGGCTAAAAAAAAAGCCCTTGTATGTTCGCTAATGACATCAAGGCTGCCATATTCGAGACCCTCGCAATGAATAAACGAGAGAAGAAGGGGGAACCGAGGGGCTCAATTTTCCTAATCATGACCACATAAAGCCAACAGACAATGACGCCAAGGAAAACACCGTGGAAAATTAGCTGTGGTTGAAGTGAAAATGTAGAAAATAAGAAAGAAAAGGGGAAATGAAAGTGGACGATATATATATATATATATATATATATATATATATATATATATATATATATATATATATACAGGAACTTGCAGGTTGAGGATGCACAGACGAAAAACACGATACTTTATTTCCTACGTTGCGGCCAGGGTCCGGCTTTCGTAAGGGAATCCATGAAACGGTAAGGCATTGTGCTGAAATACCTGCACGGTATTGGGGGGGGGGGGAGAGGCCCTCGACACATTGTTCCTGTAAAGTACTTGAACCCGTGTCGAATCAGCATGGCACATGTCAAACGTGGTTAAAAAAATGTCTACGCCATGGCATGGTTTTCTTTGCGTACGTGCGTCCTCAACCTACAATTTCCTGCTCAACTACCGGATCCCGGCATAACTTCAATTTGCATATATATATATATATATATATATATATATATATATATATTGTACCGGAGCACATCGGCACCAGCTCTGTGCCAGCCAGTGTGTGGAAGAAGACGTTGACGATCGTGTGGTTCGCGCTAGGTCGGTTTTCAACGATCCGGCTTGTTAAACCGCTTTATCAAGTCTACCTGCAAAATACTCTTGTTGCATTTGGTGGAAGTGCTGGGTCGTCCCCTTCAGCGTCCTGGAACTCCGCAGCCGTACGCTACCATCTGCCTTCACAATGACCGAGGACGCCGGACCCTCGAGAGCTTCTCCCGCTCCCACACCTGTCGTGTGCTCTGGGGTGCTTCATCTGCGTGATCCTCCAGTCTTCAGTGGCACTGACGATCACGACGTGGAAGACTGGCTGGCCGAGTATGAACGTGTTAGTGCACACAACAAGTGGGATGACCGCGACAAGTTGACTCATGCCATCTTTTATCTTACCGGCGTGGCCCATCTGTGGTTCAAGAACCACGAGGCTGATTTTACCACCTGGTCAGCTTTCAAAGAGACCCTCGTTTCGTTTTTCGGTCGGCCAGCGGTGCGCAAGCTTCGCGCTGAACACAGCCTCCGCGGACGATCTCAACAAATTGGTGAGACCTTCACAAGCTACATTGAGGATGTCATCGGCCTCTGTAGGCGAGTGAATGCGTCCATGTCGGAACCTGACCGAATCAAACACATCATGAAAGGCATCGACGATGACGCTTTTCATATGCTCGTGGCTAAAAACCCACAGAGCGTTACTGAAGTCATTGAACTTTGCCAAAGTTTTGACGAGCTGCGTAAACAGCGCATCTCCACACGTCGCCCTGGAATGCAAACGGCTGACCTTTCAGCTTTGGCTCCCAGCGGCGCTGGTTTTGATTACACCTCGTTGCTGCCTCAAATTCAGCAATACGTACGTGAGGAAGTAGCACGTCAGCTCTCTCTTGTGGCATCGGTCACTGAGCCTCTCCCCCCACTGGACCAGTCGCTTCGTCGGGTTATCCAGACGCAAGTTGCTGAGGCCCTCCCGTCCCCCGCTTCGCCGCCGCACGTTATGGCGCCGCCGCAAGTAACGGCGCCGCTAACTTATGCTGAGGCCCTTACACGATCTCATGCCCCACCGACGCCAGTCCCATCCAGCCCAGCCACCAACTTCTACACTCCGCCAAGTCCGGTACGGCCGGTTTACGTACCGTTCTCGCATCCGAGACCACCTCTAAACCCCTGGCGCACTCCGGACAACCGGCCAGTGTGCTACGCTTGCGGTATTCCGGGACATGTTGCGCGCTTCTGTCGCCGCCGCGGACTCTATTTTCGCGATGGCGCTCCCAACCTTAGCCATGTCCCTCAGCAAGCTACACACCGTCTTACATCTGACGCCACGGACTCGTATTCACGTCGCCCCGCCTTCAGTTCACGCCGATCTCCTTCTCCCCGCCGCCGCTCCCTTTCCCCCATGCTTCGCCGTTCCAATCATGACCAGGAGGAAAACTAACAGCCGCAGTTCCTGAGGCAAGAACTGCGCCGTCGTCGAAATTTGCAAGGCCTCTTCTTTCGCCGCCTAACGAGATTGTAGTGTTTATAGACGGTGTCGCGACGAACGCTCTTGTCGACACAGGAGCAGCTGTTTGTGTGATTAGTGAGATTCTCTGCCGCAAACTGAACAAAGTGACGACTCCGCTTTTTGATATTTCGCTACGCACAGCGAGCTCGCAGCACGTCAAGCCTTCGGCCACCTGCACCGCTCGTGTTTTAATTCAAGATACGCTCTACATTGTCGAATTTGTCGTCCTTTCTCATGCATCGCACGCCGTTATCCTGGGCTGGGACTTCCTTTCCGCGCATCATGCAGTGGTCGACTGCGCACGTGCACAACTCGCCTTGTCTCCGTTCTGTACCGCAACCGACGATGACCCTCACCCGTCTGCTAAAGTGGTTGTCGCTGCTGACGTCATCGTCCCTGCCTTCTCTGTCGCCTTAGTGTCCGTCACCTGTGACGCTGTCCCCAATTCAACTGCACTTTTTGTACCGTCTGAGGAATGTGCGCGTCGCCGGAACGTTGTCCTACCGTTCGCAGTCGTCTCACTTGATGATGATTCCAGTGCAGTTTATGCGTGTAATCCGTTTCCCTGCCCTTCAACTCTATTACATGGCGAATCTGTTGGGCGTCTCGACACTTTTGATGCCATCTTTCCGTTTGATGCGCCTTGCGATACGACACCACTGCCTATCGATGCCGTCACTTCTGCCGCCGCTCCCGCCTCACCAGACCACGACGTCTTGTTGCGCAGCGTTGATAACGCGCTCCCGCAAGCTCAGCGCAATCAGCTCGTTCAACTCCTTGACCGTTTTCGGACCTCTTTCGACCTCGGCCAACCTTGTTTGGGGCGCACGTCAGCGGTTGTTCACCATATTGACACCGGTCACCATGCTCCACTGCGTCAGCGTCCCTACCGAGTGTCACAATCCGAACGCAGCGTCATCAGTGAACAAGTCGATGACATGCTGCAACGCGGCGTGATCCAACAGTCACACAGTCCTTGGGCTTCTCCGGTCGTACTGGTGCGGAAAAAGGACGGCTCAATCAGATTTTGCGTGGATTACCACCGACTAAACAAGATCACACGTAAGGATGTTTATCCTCTACCACGAATAGACGATGCTCTCGATTGTCTACAAGGTGCCGAATTTTTTTCTTCCCTGGATCTTCGCTCTGGATACTGGCAAGTGCCGATGGCTGCAGCGGACCGTCCAAAAACGGCTTTTGTGACCCCTGATGGGTTATACGAATTTAATGTGATGCCCTTCGGCCTGTGTAACGCGCCTGCGACTTTCGAGAGGATGATGGATTCTATCCTCCGGGGACTTAAGTGGCGTACCTGTCTTTGCTACTTAGACGACATAGTTGTCTTTTCTCCCAATTTTGCATCTCATCTCGATCGCCTCGAGCAAGTTCTTGAGTGTCTCACGGCCGCTGGTTTGCAATTAAACTTGAAGAAATGCCACTTTGGTGCCAGACAGCTTACGATTCTAGGACACGTCGTTTCGCAAGAGGGAATCCTACCAGACCCCGCCAAACTGCGAGCCGTTGCCGAGTTTCCCAAGCCAGCCACTCTTAAAGAGCTCCGTAGCTTCATCGGCTTGTGCTCTTATTTTCGGCGTTTCATCCGTAATTTCGCCTCTATTATCGCCCCCTTGACTCAGCTACTTGCCAGCAGCGCTGACCTCTCGGCATGGAATCCCGATTGCGACGATTCATTTACGACGCTCCGCCGGCTCCTTACGTCCCCTCCAGTACTGCGCCACTTCGACCCCAATGCGCCTACTGAAATTCACACGGACGCTAGCGGTGTCGGTCTTGGTGCCATCCTCGCCCAACGCAAAGACGGCTATGACGAGTATGTCGTTGCATATGCCAGCCGTACCCTAACAAAGGCAGAGTCCAAATATTCTGTAACGGAAAAGGAATGTTTGGCAATTATTTGGGCAATCAGCAAATTCCGTACTTACCTTTACGGACGCCAATTTGACGTTGTGACTGACCACCATGCCTTATGCTGGTTGTCATCTATGAAAGACCCCACTGGCCGCCTCGCTCGTTGGGCTTTACGCCTTCAAGAGTATGACATACGTGTTATTTATCGCTCGGGACGCAAACATTCAGACGCCGATGCCCTATCCCGTTCTCCGCTTCCGTCTGACTTACTTTGTTTACAAACTTCCACCTGCGATTCGTCGTCCCTCAGCATCACCGACATGCCGGCCGAGCAACGCAAGGATCCCTGGATCGCTTCTCTGCTTGACGTTCTCTCTCAGCGTTCGCTTGAATCTGTTTCACGCACCATTCGTCGTCAAGCGCATCACTTTGTCGTTCGTGAAGGCTTGTTGTACCGCCGCAATTACCTAACCGATGGCCGCAGGTGGCTGCTTGTTATCCCCCGTCATCTGCGCTCGGACATATGCGCCGCCTTCCACGATGATCCTCAATGCGGCCACGCTGGCGTATTCAAGACCTACTCCCGCCTACGCCTGCGGTATTACTGGCGCGGCATGTATCGATACATTCGCCAGTACGTGCGATCATGCCTTTCGTGCCAACGCCGCAAGACTCCCCCTCATAGCACCGCTGGTCCTCTACAACCTTTACCGTGCCCTACAAGACCATTTGACCGTGTTGGCATTGATCTTTACGGTCCCCTCCCCAACACTCCTGCGGGCAACCGGTGGATCATTGTCGCCGTCGACCATCTCACACGGTACGCTGAAACATCTGCGCTGCCAGCTGCCACCGCGATAGACGTCGCTCGCTTCCTTCTTCGCCGCCTCATTTTGCGACACGGTGCGCCCCGTGAAATATTAAGCGATCGTGGCCGCGTCTTTCTCTCAAACGCTATCGAGGCACTGCTCCAAGAATGCCGCATTGTTCACCGCACCACCTCTGCGTACCATCCGCAAACAAACGGCATGACGGAGCGTTTCAACCGCACCCTTGGAGATATGCTTGCGATGTACCTGTCCGATGATCACTCCAATTGGGACCGGGTGCTCCCCTTCGTCACGTACGCCTATAACTCTGCGCCACAAGCTACCACCGGCTTCTCTCCTTTTTTTCTTCTATATGGACGTGAACCATCCTGTTCCATGGACACCATTCTCCCCTACCGACCCGATGTCTCTGAAGCCTCGCCCGTTTCCGAAGCGGCTGCTTATGCTGAAGAGTGTCGTCAACTGGCTCGCTCGTTTACCGCGCAAGACCAATGTCGCCAAAACTCTCGCCATGATGAATCCGCATCTAGCGCCCACTATTCCCCGGGAATGCTAGTTTGGCTCTGGGTCCCGTCCACTACTCCCGGCCTTTCGACCAAGCTTCTCTCGAATTACCACGGTCCCTACCGAGTAGTCGAGCAAACATCTCCGGTCAACTACATCATCGAGCCGCTCGAGCCATCTTCCGACCACCGCTGCCGAGGGCGTGAAACAGTTCACGTCACTCGGCTGAAACCGTGCTACGACCCTCCTGTGCTGTCAATCCCCTAAGTCGCCAGGTTGGCTCCTTTCTGCGTGGGGAGTGATTGTACCGGAGCACATCGGCACCAGCTCTGTGCCAGCCAGTGTGTGGAAGAAGACGTTGACGATCGTGTGGTTCGCGCTAGGTCGGTTTTCAACGATCCGGCTTGTTAAACCGCTTTATCAAGTCTACCTGCAAAATACTCTTGTTGCAATATATATACATACTCTCATAAATTTCCATACAAAATCCTTACTTCGATCCACGACTACGTTACTTTAAACTCTACAACAGCCAAATCAAAAAAGCTAAACAGAGAATTAACTTCCTACGTTCTGGCACGTCAAATGCTTGCATCTTCCTCAGCAATCACTCTGGAACCTCGATGAAAGCGCGGCTCCGCCAGAGCTCTCCACCTCTGTGCTCCAATCGACGTGCGCGCAGTTGTCCGCACTCTCCCTCGTCGGGGTTGAGAGGGGTTCTCCAGGGAGCCCAGCGCGCGCCGAGCCCCGGTCGAAAGTGAGCCGCTGTGCGCGGCCGCGTTCGGTCGGTCGGTAATCGCGTGTGCCGACGTCGCCATGCTATCATCGTTCCGCTCGTCTTGCCTCGACGGCTCGACGGAGCCGCTGCGCTTCCGAAGCCGCAAGGCGTCGAGGCCGCACGTGACAGCGTCGCCGGTCCTAGTGGAGTTTGGCAAGCTCGCCAGCGCGGGCCAGCGTCGCAAAAGGCAGGCCACAGCCGCCACAGCGGGACTGGTAAGTTTGACGTGTTTGTATTGTGGCGTCATCCACATCAACCAGCCCGCCGGTCACGCGAGATGTCCGGTCATCGCTTCTTCGGCAATAGTGCGAGCGGCAGCGGCTCGCACGCGGAAAGGTTGAGAGGCCCGATAGTCGCATGCGGTCATTGTTGTCGTTAGAGGCAAATGATAATTGTCCACTGTACGTGATTGGCGGATAATGGAGTGGTGTTGATACCAGAGAAACCATGTGTTGATACCAAAGAATCTATAAATTATTAACGCAGCAAGAGAAGTACAGCCAGGAGGCGAATGCCGAAAATAAAGACGAACGGATAAAAATAAGCTAGAAAATATTGTTCTTATTTTTTTAATATTTGCATTGCTCATTATCGCAGTCTATTGTTTGTGACCTTATGGTATTAGCGAAGGGGAGGTGTCGCTTATCGGGACCATCTTTTCTTTTTTTTTCAACTTTCTTTCACATGAAGGGGATCCTTGCACAGCGTTATTACTTTAATGTCGTTTTCGGTCAAGTTCGCCAACCGTTCCTTTGCCCGTCCTTGTGACTACGAATTGAATATTCGCTGCAAATGTCTGTTTTCAGGTACGTTACTGCCCCTTCGAGTGCCGCCAACTTCAATTATCGCTTTTGCATTGAAGCTGAAACCGAGCAAGAGTTTACTTTAGGCATTTGCTTCTTAGTGCGAAGCCAGACGTAAGCACACACAGACTCATTAGACGAATTGTATGTATTACGGCTGTTCCGATGATCTTCTTAGATATGCTTTGAAATTATATGAATGCCATTCGGTAGCCATATTCGTTAATCCTTTCTATGGATGTGTTCTGTTGCGTGGGTACTGATAGATATCGCCTGCGCAGTCATTCGTTTCCATTAAACGATTAGTTGAGGTTCTGCTCTGTGTCAAGCAGCTTCGTTGCTGGCCTATTTGTTTTTCGCCTTGTGAACAGCAGTGTAGTGTGGTACTGCTGCCTTGAGCCGTGACAAGGCAATCACCTTAATGGAAAGCGAAGATACCGGGACAAGGGAGAAACGAAACTTTTCTCAAGCGACGGGTGGTCTACATTTGCTAGATCTTGGGAAATTGGGAAATTCAAATTTTTCTTGTGTGCCGCAAATTGGCGGCGAGCCCGCCTGCTTCTTTTTCTTGGTATTATTTATTGATACTACGATGCGGCGCTGAGGCTTGGCCTTCCCGTCCCAACGTGGTAGCGGCCCGCAGTCTTGCCCCTATAAAAACGGGGTGAAGATTCTTCCGGACCTCAATAAATTTTACTACCTACCTACCTGAAATGCCCCTGGTGCTGGGGGCATTTCGACACGAGGAGTGGATTGGTACATTTGTGCGAGTTCTTCGATGAATGAGGATCGGAGTGGTGCGCAACCTTGGTGGGCAGATTATTCCAGCCGTTCGCTGTTCGAATGAAAAAAAAAAAAAAAAAAGAAGTCCAAGAGTTGAGATGTGCCGTAGTGCGCGCAGGCAGTGGGTATACAGCTTTACAATGACTGTTGCGGAGCGAAAGGCGATGATCAGGTATGATAATTGAGCGAGCAAGAGGCAAGCGATAAAACTGAAGGTAGAGGGACGGGCGTGCTATTTTTCTGTGGTACTCAAGGCGTCGTCATCTTTGGCCGCACTTTCAGCGAACACACCTCGCGCCTGGATATATTCCTGAACTGCGTCAGAAGCACTGGCCTAATTTCAACTCAAAGAAATGCCACTTCGGAGACCGCCAAACCCTTGTGCTGGGGAAACTCGTCGACAAGGATGGCATCTGCCTTGATTCCCAGAAGACAGCAGCCGTTCACGTGTTTAGTGCACCGCGCTCTGTCAAGGAGCTCCGTAGTTTTCCGGAGCTTTCTACCTATTACCGCCACTTTATTCCTAAATTTGCAGACGTCGCGTATCCGCTGACGTGTCTGTGACGAAGTCATCCCTTTTGAGTGGAGTCCAGAGTGCGACTCTTCTTAAGTTGAAGCTTCTGCTGACGTCACGACCTGTTCTTCAGCACTTCAATGCTTCAGCTCCGACGGAACTCCGTACGGATGCCTGTGGCAAATGTATTGGTGCCGTCCTAGTCCAACGCTACGGTCCTCTATGTTAGCTCTATGTTTTATTTCAGAGACGCTAGAATAGTGAGTGTAATTGCAGAAAATGAATCTAATCGCGCGGTTTTGAATGGGTTCAAGAGCTTTTTTGTAGGTTAGTTTGATGGCGAGTCCCAAACTGCGCATGCGTATTCCCGCTTGGGATAAACAAACGTTTGGTACGTTAGCAGTTTTACCTGAGAAGAGATAAACTTAGTGTTACGCCGGACATAGCCAGGGACACGGTTAGCTTCGTTTGTTAAACTTGATTCGACCAGCTGAGATCATGAGTCACTGTGATACCCAGGCACTTATATGATGACACAAAAGATAACTCGGTGCCAAAAATGACGTACCTGTGTGCTTCGTGGCAATCGTTAGCTCTCAAATACCACAGGAGAAAACGTAGGGTATTCATTACTTTTGAATATACGAATATACGCTATTGCCAAGTTAAGCGAGACTTCTTGGCCACTTGCTGCATTTACTAACATAGGAAGCTTATATAGTCGATGAGTGTGCATGATGGCAAAACCCAAGCACCATTGGACGTCAAGGAAGATTAAAATGACTTTTAACTTTCATATTTGTCTATGGTTAGCACATTCCTGAAAGAAGTGAATCGTCGGCTCTGTAAATAACTCATTAGTATAACTACCCACAGCTGAAGCTTCATTCTGGCATACCAAGAACGCTAGCTATGAACTTTGTTTAAGCAAAAGGGTCAAGCAAAGCGGTTAAGGCAAATTGGGACAAAAGCGTCCGTGTCTTCCATTTCCTTAGTCGTTCGCCGTGTTGGTGTTAAACATTTCACGCCTAAATCAGAATTTGGAGGTTTCAATGTAATCGGATCAAAAATCGTGCGCTGGCTAGATGGGATTCAAGGCTGGCGCGAAAGCACGCAGAGCGAAGAGATTAAAGGAACGTGTACGCGCAACTCGAGTGCTGACTAATTGGGAATACTGAAAGCCGAAAAGCACCAAGATTTAAATCTTAAAACCTAAACTTAAATCCTAAAGACCTACGTACGTTCCTTCAAAATCCCATAGCGACCGAGTCTTGTTCAGGTAACCAGGAACTCGTTCGACTGTCGGTAGACGTTTCTCGAATTCACGTCTTTGTTAAGACAGTCTATTTTTTAATCACTACATTTATTGTCAGACAGCAGCCAGAGAAGTGTCTATTAGAAAATAGGCGTTTCGCACTTAAAGAAATCAGTTCTGCGGCACTCTTAAATTTTTATATATGTGTAGACGGTGTGCCAAGATTGCTTGTTTGCTTATTGAACGTACCACTGTGTTTTCTTGCACTCTGGACGTGATACATTTGGTGCGCATTCGTCCCGCAGTTTTAGTAACGAATGAACGCGGGTATTTGTCCACCTTTCAAAGCAGTGCGCTTCCGCAAATTTAATCTAACTGAATTTAATCCGACAACTCCTTATATTTCCTCTAAGGAGCTCTGTGCTTTATTTTAGGTGAATATGTATGTGTCATGTTTTTTTATCATTGCATTCGTTCGATACGTTCTCTTCTATCCGCTCCGATCTTATCTCGCCATTGTGAAATAAAATTTGAATTTGAAGTCCCGGAACGCCTTTTTTAAACAATGCTTTCTCCGCATTCCCGGTCTTTCATGTTTTTTTACTCTTGCAAGGAAAGTTAATCACGTGGGGAAGAGTGATCGACGTGCAGCGCATGCAACGGGCTGCGTGTTAACTTTCTGTTATACTGTATAAAATTAACCTAGAACTTTTTGACGCAGGTAGAGTCACGTACCTAAGCTTGCGGACCGTGCCTGACTCAAGAATTTCAGAATTTTGTTCAATTCGACGCGCACAAGCGTCAACTGAGATTACGCACTACGACTGTAGAACAAAGAAGCTTTGCCGGTCCTTCCCAATAAGAAGTTGCGTGCATAGGTCATGGAAAATTTCGGCGTTTTCATCTGCGGGCGCAGTCCACAATCTTATGCCCAGGACTGTGCGTGTTTCTTGGCTGAAGAAGTCTGCGGGGAACGTTAAAATGGCTTCGACGCGGCGCAAGTTGACTAAAAGTCTCTGGCGGCCCTGTTGTGTTCCGCTTTGCTTTTTTCGCGCGAATGGTCAGTCGACTGTCGGCAAAATGAAGAGCCGCACTTGTAATGAAGAAGGATTCTCTCAGTAACGAGGCCCTCCGGACAAGCGCCAAGCTGGCCTTTTCTGTCCGTCGGTGTGTAGATAACATCGGAAGTAAGCTCTCTCTGAGCTCTCCAAACCAGAGATCCTATCACTCTCCATCTGTACGATAGCTTGCCACAATGAGTTACGCGCGGCGAGCGCATGCCTGTCCGGGAAAATCAGTCTTCTCTAGATGAAACAATAAAGGTTGTGTGGCCTTTCCAGAAGCTCTTCTGGCTTTCCTGATTGCGATCCTGAGATGTAGCTTCCGGATTTACTGGAGATATTGACTAAGATAGGAAACTTGTAGGCCGCGTAAACAGTTAGGCGATCCTTCATGACTGCCCGTTTGTGTGCAATACAACAAGATGACACGCAGTATTATCCGGATAGGCAAAACTCGGAATAACCCAGGCAAATAGAGCCGTTTTGTACATTATATTTATTCACACAATAAACGCACAGCAATCCTGACTTTTTCTAATGCAAATTCGATCGTGTGCTTATATAGGCAAAGAAACAGTGACTTCATTTCATACTTGCCACGATTGTTACGCGCTCTAAATTCTATTATTGAAGAACTGGTTGGCTTTTTTCAATGTATAAACTTAGTTTCTAGTTAGCGAATTGCCAACAGTATTACTTGAGTTCGCACTATCTTAGAATTCCTCACCCCTTGTGCGCATGTGTAGCAGATTCTCTTTTACAGCGAAGCTATTATCAGAACTAGTATAGGATAGACGTGTAAAGATAAAAGCGTTAACGTGTCCGCAAAGCTAATTCCCCCGTTATTTACAAGAGAACGCAGCAAGGATACTGAGGGTGTTACGTAGGATATGTCTAGACAAAATTATAGAGGTGTGGGATATTTGGAGCCGCCGTAAGGAATTACAATATTCTTTTCATGTGCCCATAACGATAATCAAAAAGTTTAAATTCATTGTTGTAAGATATCAAGTTATTTATTACTATTATTACATAGAGCATAGGGGAGTTTGGCTTTATGTGTCCTGCCGGCTACACCTCCTCTCTTAGTCAAGCACTGCATATCAAACGTAAACAGGCTCGGACAGAGAAACACACAACATAAATTAAAACAAAAAGTAAATAAAGCTAGCATAGCGCTCACAACTAGTCAAAGAATGTTCAAATAAGCATGCTGTATGCCAAAGCGAGCTCTTATTAGCGCAGAAAGTAGGGATTGTTGTGTGAAAGGTGATGAAGCTTTGAAAAAATGAACAACATACATACTGTAAGGTGTATGACATGCATAAGTCGCGAAATTACGGATCAGTTACGTGGAGAGGTAAAGAGGTGGCAAAATTGGCGCTAATTACTGTGTCCGTGATGATTGTGCTGTAACTGAAACAGCTACAGCAAAAGAAGTAGAAGTCGGATCTGGGCGAAAGTTTGCAAGGCTATGAGGAACGTGTCATAGTTTTTTTTTATTAATAACTGTCGCAGTGTGGAAAGTTTGGATACTGAAGGGTCTGCTATCTCAAAATTATGGCCAAGAAAGCTGTAAATTAGAGAAATGTATAAATAATAACAGCAACAAAAAAGCTTTCTCAATCGCTTAGAGTGAAAGATGTACACTACAAACGTGCCAAGAATTAGACATAATGTTGCAAATATGTACGAGTATAAATCATGTGCAGTGCAGAGTCAGCTGCCGAACCTGCGGCAGGAAGCTGTCATAGCATGTATACCAAGAAATTCTCAATTCAGCGGGTAGTTATATCAGGCGCGATAATTATTAAAACTGTGCGAGGATGACTGACCCACGGTGTAAAGGGGTAAAAAAAGTTATGGAGATCCAACGTACGTTTTCAAAACTTCATGAAGTGAAGCTTAATTGAAGTGGTTAACTATACGATACGCAACAAAATGCGACACATAACATTGTTGCCATATCCTGTGCATCGTGTAGACTCGTGCAATGGCTATGTTTACTCTCCATTGACAAGATAAATCGTGAAATGCAAAACAATTCAGAGAGGCGCACGCTGTAACACGCCGGAACAGCAATGTCACTTGAACAGTTTAAAGCGACACTAAAGAGAAACAGTAATTAAGTTTAAAATGATAAAGTAGTGTTTGAAAACTACATTTTCGTTAATTTCACGGTAACAGGTTTATTACTATATACTATAAAAATTGAAAGTCAGAGTTCCATTTTTATTGCGGTAGACTTATATGGACATTCTAGGCGAATTTCTGCCATTGACGTCGTCGTCGCCGTCGTCGTCGCCGTGAGGTTCCGTATAAAGTTCACGGGCGATAAAATGGTCGCCCGCGCCGTACGCTGTATGTGCGAGTGAGCCGGCAATCGCGGCTCGCGCACGCAAGGGCGGGAAGCGGGAAGGAAGCGCACAGTCTTCCAGTCACGCACAACGCTCCGGAAGAAGGGTAGGGACGTGGAGGGGCCGCGCTTTACTGCGGCCGCGCGGTCCCACCGGGATGGAAGGTGTCGGGGGCAAGGAAGAGGGGGGGAGGGGGGGGGCGTGTTATGCGGTGCGAGCGCCTCGCCCGCGCGGCTGTATCTTGAAAGCCCATTGCGGCGGGGCACAGACCGCCCTCCCTGTGTTTTCGCGGCTAAGATTGCGTTGATGCGAGCGCCGGCTTCGCTCGCTGCTGCTGTTGCGCTGACTCACTCCAGCGTTTTGACGGCCAGCTTCCGCGGTCATCGAGTGAGATGCTAGACGCTTTCATGTTTGCTTGTGAGCGTGTGACAGCATGCTTGTTATTTTAGTTAGTGTGCCTATGTTTACAAGTTTGTACAGTCGATAAATGTACTATCTTTATTTTGTATAGCTGTCCAATAATTTGCTTTCGCAATCGATGCTTCGCCTACCAGGAGAAACTGCGTCTTTTTTTAAACTTCGGGCTGAAACCACGATGATAGTACGTGACGTCAGTGTGACGTAACAAATTTCGAAGTATTTTTTTTCCATTGGGGCCGTTGCGCTTCGCTAAAAGCTACTGAAAATGGCCATGTACACTCTCATGCGCTTTTAGAATACGATGTATTCTACATTTACCGATAAAACTTTAGCCAGGTTCGAGCATATGGCGTCAAAATCTGTGGCGTCAAGGCGATCTGGTGCTGGAACTTCAAGGTGGCATCGTCAGCTTTCGTTGTTCTTGCCTTTTCTTTCATGCTTACCAAGCCTTATTTCATGGTGTGGCTTGTTTGGTATCGCTAAGTATTTTACAAATTATTTTTCAAAAATATTAGTTGTTTACAAACGAATAATACTTATTTCTTGAGTGTACCTTTAAATTGCGTGCCGTAAGAATTGCAAATAATAATTTGACCAGAAATTTAACATATCTATACATAGTTGAACGTAGGGTAACAAACGAGAAGCATCCGTTGCGATAAACCTTCCTGCTTTTCACATTCCCTTTGTCTCTCTTTCTCTGCAATATAATGCGGGGTTCAGAAATAGCTTGAATACATGTAATACAGGGATGCCAGCGTGTTTATTTATGGCAACGTACACGATGGAGACACATAGCAGTTCACAGTAATCGGGACGTAGAAGCAAGCCGGCCCGGCGCATTGAGCTGGCAGTTACTGGAACCAAGGTACCAACGAGTCGCCTCCTAGCCGCTCTCTAAACAGTTCAGATTTGAGAAGAGCAACGCTATGACAAATCACAAGAAATCGAAGGGGACACACTTAGCACGTTCCCGTATGCATCGTCTAAGCTCTCTTCTCTCTTCAGAAAGCTGAGCTACGCTAGAGCAACCGGCCCGAGTTTCTACCTTAGTGGTGCTGTAAGCACTCGCGTAAAAGAATGGTTCCTGTGGTTTCCGCAATGTCATTTCACAGCCCACAGGAAATATGCGCCGAGCTGGAACGAATTAAAATCGATCTGCGGTTAAAAGCTTCGGAATGCGTAACGTGCTTTATTTGAAGTAAAAGGAAAAGCTATTCGAAAAGGGCGCGAATTTATATTGATTTAGAGAAGAGGATACAATCAAATTTGCCGAATGGGGGAAAAAAATAAACAAGAAACTGCAAATGAAAGGCCGCCGAAGTTACGAAATAACAGAGCGCCGAGGAAAGCAAGCAGCTCGAGGGAGACGTCATCAACCGACGTGCCGTGGAGTCCACGACCCGCGGGATGTCGTATTTTTCTCTATTTAGGCGGTGGTTGTAATCCCTGAAGTCGTCGGGCGTTAGTGCGGCTGGTAAGAGCTTTTAGAGCATTTCACTTTCGTTCGCAAAATGCGGCTGGTCTAATGCGTTTCGTTAGCGTCGGGAACTGCTGGTTCTGACAGCAGCGCGGGGGACATTTCGGACAGCTTAAAGGCAAGTTGACTCGGAGCGCCATCTAGACGGCTTAAAAGTTCACTTTGGCATTACGAAACGCTCGTTGCGTGCAATCCGCAAAGGAGTCGACAGTCTGCTATACCACACGCGAGCGCGTAAAAAAACAATAAAAATGAATAAAGGATTTCAGACAAGGCGATCACGAAGGTACAGAGGAGATAGCAGTGGAGAGTTGGAAAAGGTAAATAACTAAAATTCAAAAAAAAAAAACACGGAAAAAGAGAGAAATGTTCATTGTATAGCTGGAAAACAGCGCTGAGCGTTTGTGATAAAGCTACTTAAGTGGATAAAGGAAGATCCCACGAGGAGCGGTAATACGCGATTTAGCCACTGAGAAAATTAATAATATGAGCCGACGTTTGGATGAAGGAAAAGTGTTCACAAGGAGCAGCCGTACCACAGAGCTTACCGTACGGCTGTTTTACTGTGAAAGAAGGCATTTCGCGAAGGCTATTGTATTGCTGCTACAAAGACGACGAGTACCCCTTCTTCATAACAAGAATAATATCTGTTCCTTGCCGGGCCAAGATAGCAGTGAATATTGTAACAACTCAAAACATAATTGAGTATAAAAAAAGGGCTAATGCGTTCGATGGTGTTCTCTGTCGCATGAAACAACAATGCAAAGAGTAAACAAATAAATTCCAATGTGCTGGTGTAGTAACTGAGTGGGTTCTCTGTCTGATCATGGAAAAACGTATACAGTACACATAGCAACTACTGGATACTAAAATCTTCTTTCTGGGTTTTTACATGACAAAACCAATTCTGATTATGAGGCACGTCGTAGTGGAGGGCTCCGGAATATATTTGACCACCTGGGGTTCTTTAACGTGCACTACAACGCTAAAATGGCTGGTAGCAAGGTACCTAATATAAGCTACTC
The DNA here is from genome assembly GCF_013339745.2 of Dermacentor silvarum. Classification (NCBI taxonomy): domain Eukaryota; kingdom Metazoa; phylum Arthropoda; class Arachnida; order Ixodida; family Ixodidae; genus Dermacentor; species Dermacentor silvarum. Next base: position 24,093,024 of record NC_051164.1, on the reverse strand, counting down.
ATACAGCTAGTCTTATTCGCTACTCATACAGCTTACTTCTGCAACTATTACTGTTACAGCAAACTTCTGATACCAAATTAAATTGTGGAGTTGGGTGTACCGAAGTGGCCTGATAGGTTTTGGCGTACAGTGTTGTGGGAAGGCTTCCAATTATTTTCGAACACCTTGAGTTCTTTAGCGTGCACAAAAAGTACGATCCACGGGTGTTTCCGCATTACGGCTTTGCCGGAATGTGATAGCCGTGACCGCGTATGGAAACCGGCACTTCATGCTCAATTGTGCAACGCCAGTACCACCTAGCCACACCAGTGGGCCAAACTGGCGATGGTGAGATTGGCGTTACTGCCGCTGCTACTACTGACAATGGCTTTACTGCTACTTGTGCTATGTTTAGCGCCGGAGACAAAATTGCCTGCAAGGTACATCACGTATGCGCGAGTGTCCCATTCACACTGAGTGAAATAATTGAAGAGAGGAAGCCGTTACTGGACAGAACTATCCAGTTTGGTTAGTGCTTGTGCGCATTTCCTCTCATATTGTTCGTGTCATTGGCGCAAAAAACAATAAAGGTAAGCTAACTAGAACTGCGAAACGTGATATCACAGGACCGCTTCACCCCGGACACGAGTACTATTGTTTTCTCTTCATTATTGTCTACGTTCGACGAGATGTTGGTGTCTGTAGATGGCGCCGACAACTAAGCTTGACTAAATTCTTATATCCTTCCCAAACAACGGTAATCTTTGGACAAATATACGCAAAATCATTATAGTGACAACAGTTGTAAAGTTCGCATAGAGGAACATACTGAAAAAAAAAGCTAATGTTCCGGAACAGTTTAAAAAATTCGAATTTTCATGTGGAAGTGCAAACGACGTCCCTCGTTATTGTCAAATGAAGCACTCGCGAACAAGCACGGAATGCTACGGGAAAGATAGAAAAAAAAAACGAAGAGATAAAGCAGGGATGTTAACCAGAAAAGTGTCTGGTTGGCTACCCTACACTTGGGGATGGGAAGACTGGAATATACAGAACGAAGAGAGAGAGGGGAATGTGTTCACGTGACCGCATAGCATACCGTAGTCAAAGGAGCTCGCACAAGGCAGTCGCTTTCAGATACCACAAAATTGATTCTACTGCCTTCTGGGCCAACGATCGGTGGGCACAGTGTTCCAGCAGTGCCCGTACGCGAAGTGGTTGATCATCTAGTCGCCTCAATGCATTGGACGTTAATTGCATTCGTATGCTAAATAAATGACAATTGCAGAATATGTGGTCAATGTTCTCGCAGCCACAGATATCACATGCAGGATTGTCAGCCGTTTCAACTAGGGCTGAATAAGCTTTTGCGAAGGCAACTCCCAACCACAACTGTCACAGAAGAGACGCTTCGCATCGGTGCAGTTTGTGCGGAGGTCCGAGTTACAGTGAAAGCTTTAGTCAGTGCAGTATGGAGCGCCTTATTTGTTACAGTATCCCACACTGCCAACGACAGTTTGTGCCCCTCTCAAAGCATCTTAGAGAGTGCAATCGGGACGCGGCAGTGTTTTTCGCGGAACGTCCGCGCAGCTTTGTCTGCGTCATCATTTCCAGTGATGCCGCAATGCCGGGTATCCATTAAAAAAATATTGTGGCCTTTTTTCTTACAAGTGGTGGTTAAGTTCCAGGATTTCCCACGTCAGTTGGCCGTGAATCCTGTGATAGCTGCAGAGTGCGGGGCTCTCCACGTTGCACTTCGTATGATCGATACAGAAAGTCCTGGAAAATGGACAGTCTTCTGCTACTCAAAGGCTGTATTGCAATGTGTGCAATGCCGGTTTTGCGAACACATGAACAAAAATGTAAAATGAAATCGCTATTCTGCGCAAACTTCGAGAAAGAAAACACAAATTACTTCCACAAATACGATGTCGTGGTCAACGTTACAACCATCAGATTTGCTAATATTTAGGTATCCCTGTCTCCTAAAGAAACTGTATTAATGAGCGTGTTGCAGCGTGTTGCGACTTTTATGATGACCATGCACAATTTTACGTAGGGATATTGACCTTATATCCAGAGCATTTATCTTCGCCGAAAGGCTCTTTCGGCGAGTATCATAGTTTTGCAGGGCAAACAAAATGTTATTTATATTTCCTACAGCCTTCTCCCAAGAGCACACAGTGCTGTCAGTTTTTATATCTTGTACAAGGAGCATACTATAGGCTGTTAGAATCGGAAGCCTATGAATTGTTGTGCTGGTTTTTCATCGATATGGTGAATGGCATCTTGGGGTCTATGTCATATAATCTGGAGCTTACTGCGCCATTTGTGAACGAAGTTCTCCTATTCGTGGGCGACAAAGCTTGTCAAAAAAAAAAAAAAGACAGCGCACATCACTCTTTGTTCTGATGCTGAAAAGACAGCTGCGCGGCAAAGTTTACCTATCGGGGATGGTGCAATGTGGAAAGACGTTCAAATCTTTACGTCGAACTTAGTTATGCTGCCTTGTGAATTGTATGCCCATATAGAAGTCTTCGACAGATTCTTACACACATGGTTTGTAGCGTCCCAACATTATATGAGACAGAAATGACCTTACGAACTACCGACCCATTTCTATATTGCCGATATTTTCAAAAGGCTTTGAAAACATTATTTTTAAGAGAGTCATAAACTTTTGCACCAAATTTCACATAATAAAAAAATCACAGTATGGTTTCATGAAAGGCAGGTCGACTGAGACTGCTTTACTAGCCCAAAAAGAAATAATTCTAAAATCTTTTGAAGATAAGAAACTCTGCATTGGAATCTTTGTAGATTTTTCCAAGGCCTTTGATCGTCTCTGTCATTACACTTTAATTGAAAAACTAGAAATGTATGGTATTCGTGGCATCCCACTTTCACTCTTGAAATCATACCTCAAGTGCCGATCGCAATGTGTAAAAATTAACAATTACTTCTCTTCTCTTCAGCCGATAACCACTGGGGTACCACAGGGTAGCATTTTAGGGCCGCTGCTTTTTAACCTGTACATCAACGATATTGTAAAAATTAGTGATAAACCTAAATATATAATCTATGCCGATGACACTAGCATTTTCTTCACTGGTAACGATATGGGTGCATTGACTACACTTATCAACACTACATTAGAGAGCCTAAATGCATGGAGTGAGCAAAATTCATTACTCATTCACGCATCCAAAACAAAAGCTGTAATTTTTCACTCGCGGATGCAGATTACTTCTCCAGGTGATGCCTTACGCTTAGGTAGTGCGACGATTGAAATTGTAGAGACGGTTAAAACTTTAGGAGTGTTTTTTAATTGTAGAATGTCATGGGAACCACAAATTAGTAAGTTAATAACTAATATTTCCAAATGTGTAGGTATACTTGCACGACTGCGTTCCTTGCTTCCAGTTTCCGTTAAGATAACACTTTATAACAGCTTGTTTTTATCGCATGTCAGTTATTGTTTTCTGGTATGGGGAAGCACAACAGCAACGAACATTAATAGACTATACAAACTACAGAAAAAAGCGATTAGGCACATTGCTAATGTTGACTATTATGCGCACACGGGTGAATTATTTAAACGGTTTAACATTATTCCAGTTCATCAGCTTTACGAGTATTACCTAGCAATAAGATATAAAAAATCCCTGCTCAATAGCAATCGCGCTTTTTTGGATATTTTTCAACTAGCACCATACATTATCCCATACCCTACTCGTCACCAACAACACTGGATCATTCCATTCTGCAGAACACACCTCGGCCGACAAATGCTTCGCTTCACTGTTCCTGTTTTATTAAACAAATTATTTCGAAAAAGAATAAAAATTGAAGAATGTGGCGCACGTGCTATTAGGGAAGCACTTTTATCATGAAATCAACGCAATATTATTTATCACTAATAAAACTTTCAGCGTATATTGTAATTTGTCTTCATGTATTGTACTGTGTAATTTAACCGTAAAGGAATCTATGTATCTATATTTTCAGTTCGTGATGAATCTATGTGTATTACAAGTTGTAAAATATTAACCCTTTCTTGCTATGAATGAATTTTTGTTCGTCTGTCCTCAATGCTTTCCATGTATCAGGGAGGCTCGGGTTCCCCTCAAGTGACTAATGTCACTTTTATCCCGAGCCTGCCCTCATCCTTGAGATGAAAATAAACTGATTTGGTTTGATTTGATTTGATTTGATATTATTTCTTTCTTTCCCGGATCTGATGAATGAAACGTTGTATATTATGCGAACTTCCGTGCTAATCACACCTAGATGGTGTCTTTAGCTTGCCAGGGGAGCGGAGTGATCTCAACGCAAAAGATTGAAAAAGAGAGCGGCAAATCTTCTCAGATTGTCTTGTTTTGGTGTAGTAGTTCACTCAGGAATACTCCTGGTGAATACAGCGCTATAAGCTATTAGAGAGTATTTTCTTATAGTCGAAACAAGTGAGCAATGAGGTGTTTTTTATATTGAAAAGTAACGTAACTGTAATAAAATGCTGGCATAACGCAAAATATTCTCAATGCTATGCTTCTGGTATATAATTACAGCATATCTCATTCAAGAAACAAATTCAAGAGAAGTATTCCTGCAGAATTTAGTTCAGCTTATTCACCCTAGTGGTGTTCAACGCGTCTTAGAAAATGCAATTTATGACCCAGCAATTTTTTTATTGAGGGCTAGTTTCATTGAATAAGTTTCAGTAGCGAAGCGCCAACATTCTTTAAAAAAGTCCAACCAAGAACGACAACCCAAAAAATATTATTTCCTTGCGAAAGAAAAAAAAAAAAACGAATGAGGAACGCAATTTTATTAACAAAGTATTTTTCGAGAGCGCAGATTTATTATAGTATTTACTCGCTCGGCGTAAAGCAAATCATGGTGGGGAAAGGCTTCCTTAACTTTTTTTCTTCTTACATGCGAGCAAACTGGCTTCATAGCAGAAGCCACTACTGTATCCTTTTTTTTCCCGCCGTTATCAGCGCGCGAACAAACCTTTCAACTTTTGCTGTGTACGCGTTCGGCGCATACGCTGCACGCCTCGCTCGATGCTAAATCGATCTGCCGCCTTCTGTTTGCCGAGCTGGTTTCCGAGTTTGCTCAAAGTTTTTTCTCTCGAATAGGGAAAGCAGGAGCCCATCGATTTGCCTCGACGGCTGGGGAAAGTTAATCGCTCGAACACTGTTTGCTCTCACGAAGTCGGCTATTGTCTATCCTTGGGTGCTGCTTCAGATCATATTCAGAAGCCAGACAGAATGCCATGCAAGAAAACACTACCTTATGCCATGCAAGCATTTGCGCAACGTATGGTTAGCCATAGACGAAGTAGGATTTTAGCTGGCACGATGGCTTAGTGGCAGTGGCGTTGCGCTGCGAAGAACGAGGTCGCGGGTTCGAATCCCGCCGTTGTTGCCGCATTTAGATGTTGGCGAAATGGAAGAACGCTCATGTACTTAACTTTAGGTGCACGTTAGAGAACCTCTGGTGTTCGAGATTAATGAGGAGCTGTGCCTTACGTCGTGCCTCAAAATTCTCCGTGCAGTTTCGGAACATTGCCCCACTAGTTTTAGAGCACAGCTCATAGGCGCCTGTTCCTGCGACGAGCGAACCGAGCGAGCGAGCACAGCGAGAGATGAGAGCGAACGCGGAGCGCAGCGGGGGATGGAAAACGCGTTGAGAGCGGAGAGGGCGGCGAGGAGGAGGGTGCAGCGGAACCACGAGGCAGATAGCGGAGGGTGGTGTGGCGAAAGCGTGAGAAGAAAAGGGCAGTGCCACGCACGAGGGGCTTTGCGGCGATGGCTTCGAGATGGCGCCGGAGTAGCGCGCGTCGTCTGTACGGAAACAAAGCGCTGCATGAGCGGAGGTTGTCTGCGGCGGCTGCTGCTGTGAATCGCGCGCACGCATCACCCACGCGCTTCCTCTCGCGATCTCCTGATTAGCGAGGCCGTCGCGCCTCACTTCGCTCCTTTTGCAACGTGCGGCACATGACAGATTGTTCGCGTCATCCAGTATATCGCGAAATGAAAGGACGTATACAGCTGCGCTCAAATTTCCTATTAGGGCGTATCGTAATCGTCGGTGAATTTGTTGAGTTAGAGTTAACGATTACTCAGTTTCAGTGTTTCTTAAAAGGTATATTTTTTTCTGGCACCATAAACCTATGCACCTGCCAAGTTAAATAAAATTTGTTATAAAAATTCAGTTTTAATTAGTGTTCAAGTGCAATTTGGCTGAGGCTCGACAACATTCATTTGAGTAATGTGTGAAAACTACATTCGAGCTCATAGCGGTTAGAAACTGGTTGCTGTCAAGAAAAGCATGGTGTTAACGCATCGGTTTGTTTTGGTTCTGCCAATTTTACATAATGTGAATACAAGCCTTACATTTCAATTTATTGTGCTAAACGTCCGACGTAGACGACAAGCGTGCTCCATGCCGGAGCGATTGTTCGACTATTGCGGAGGACGTTTCCTCACATTAAAAAAAAAAATCGTCGAGTAGCACGGCCCACACACGCGACCATTGCAGTTTCCTGAAGACTTCACTAACTTGCACCCGTTGTCATGTTGTGTTTTGCTAGTACAGCCACAAATACCCCATGCAGGATCTTATCAGATCACTCTAGCTACACATTTCGCGGTGATGTTGGGGAAAGAAACTAGAGCATAGATAATTGACTGTGTGCCCGAGATACAGATATTTGACGACACCCTCTGTGTGGAAGGATTTAACTTAAGGAACCACTAAGCTTTAATAGAAATATGACGGTTACAAATTTAACAACTCTTCCATCACAAACGCATTGACATTGCATAAAAAGCATGACTGTAATGATAGCCTCCATGGTGAGAGCCGTCATGCGGCTCTCACTCTTAATCACGCTTAGTTCCGCACTGCGCTGTTGTAAGAACATGGTTTGCCACGTTCGCTAAACACACGATAGAGGGACATTTCGTGGCCGAAATAAAACAGATCTTAGAACTACGTCGTTTTCCGTATGGTTGTACGGGCAGATATATTTTTGAAATAATTAGTTGGATGTTTCTGTTTCTCTTAAGTTTAGAATAGGTACACAGGATTTTTTTTTGTGAGAGAAAGATATATTTTATGGCAATATAAGCCCTCATTTCGGGAAGAAAAGTACGTTTCACGAACGTTATGCGGCCAGCATGGCATTTTGTGCAACGGTGAGAAAAAAAAATTTCACTTGCCTCACGCCTAATGCGTGCTATCCTTGGCTATGTAGAGTTAGATTCTCAGGAAAATTCAAATGGCGCATTTTTGTCCGTGGACATAACGTTGCACTACGCCAATAAAACACGCCGTGCCGAAGGACGCTGAAGAGAAGCGATTTTTGGTGGCATATGGTCAGTATGTCGCAAACTGTTTCTGACCTTCATGAGTCATGGATGCGGGGCGATCGATGTATTTTTGTTATTTTTTTGTTATTTTTGAGGCAAGGTGCGATGTTTGCTATTTTTAAGTTTAACTTAGAAACGTCGGCTAACCCCTTTCTAGAGCGTGTCACCGCAGGGCATTTAACGAGCACTTGAAGGTACATTTCTTTTCAAATAAATTCTAAAAGCTGCGTATGCCAAATCACGTCTGCGGAATCCCGCAAGATCGAGGAAGTATCATGAAAAAGAAAAATTGTCATCCACGCGAATGTAGCACGAAGCTTTAGAGGAAACCCATACGGGTTACTCAACAAAAACGATTCGCAGTTGAGAAAAAATTCGTCCTGGTCCGGGATTCGGGTAGATGGCACATTCAGGTGGATAAAAAAACTTTTCTCTTTCATAAAAGCTACTTACCGCCTGATTTTGGTTTAGTGCCGCTTCAGTACAGGCTATCCCGTTGCTTGGGGTTTCAATAAATAGAATAAATGACTAGTTTCCATTGTTTCTTTATTATTTTAAAAAGTATCCAGAAATTGTACCAAGAAAACGGGCAGCGTTTTTTGCCATGGTGGGCGCCCATGACATCCCCGATTTCTAGGGGAAACACTCGGCCAATATCGAATTAATATTGCTTGACCTTCACTAAAAGTTAACGCATTTCGAAATCCAATCTCACAATGTTCTACGACATCAGTTTATTTCATGCAGAACTTTGGCTGGTTTTCATGAATCCTACTCACCCTTACTCGACGAAGTCTCACTTTGTCCTAAGCTTAAATTGCGGCCTTTTCGATGCCCAGCAAAGATCATTCGTCCTTGAATTTCTGGGCACGTATTATCTGCCATATATTAGTTTCGTTGTTAACAGTTAAGCATCTTTCGTGATACACTTACACAGATTCGTCACGATATCGCCCAGCATCGCTTACATGCATAGGATAAATTTACAACCATGAATTATCAATGTAATATCTAGCTGTGACACTTGTAATACTGTGGTCTTGGATGCTAGCAGCAAGAAAAACACCATTTCGGTGAGTTTCGAGTATTCAGTCGTATGTAGTCAGCGGGCATTCGATATATCTGAGTTCGACTGTACGCGCGCACACACTCACGGTTGTCACTGCTGCTGTAATCCCACAGCTATGTAACCTGGGTTGCCAAAGGCACATCGAACGGGATCTCTGGTGCTGTTACCTCGGATTCATGATTCTTATGTGCGCATCGAATGGGAGCAAGTTCAAAGTAAGAAATAAAAACAAAGCAACGTAAAATTAAAAACGCACAAAGAAAGAAGAGAAGAAAAGGGAAACGACGCAAAGAAGTACAGATGAACAAGAACACAGAGGCCAGTGGCCCGTCAAATTGGAAGCGCAGCCCGGCGTGAGCCCTGTGCTTAGTGGGTCTCGAGCTTCGCGCTGGTGTGCGCGATGGGCGTGGCGGGCAGCCCCGCACTAAGCTCAGAATCAATAACAACGGCTGGCCGGCTGGGCGGTGGTGTCGGGAACGAAAAAGCAGCAGGCGGCCCGGCCCCCCCGTCAGTGCGAGTACAACGCGCGCTTCGATGCGTCGCGACAACGCGACGGAAGCTGTCGTTCCGTTGGTCGCGGCGCTCAGACCGTTCCGGGACACTGCGACGCTCGAAGCGACACGATGTCGGAGCGACGCACTCTGGCGCGTGGCCGTCACGCGCACTTTGCGACGCGAGTTTTATCTCGCTGTCGCCTGCACGACGACTGTGCGCGAGCAGTCGTGAGAACGACAGAGAGCCGTGTACGTAAGCGGCATCACTCTATGGCGAGCGATCCTTTAACGACACTGTGGTACCGTGATGCGTCGCTTATTTTTTAGTTTTGTTTTTGTGTGGTGAGTTGTCGAAGTTGTTCACGCATCAAGTGCTCGTGCAAGTCATCATACGCTGACAGATACGCAGCGACAGACTCTCTCGAGCGCCCAAGGTACGAAGATTTAGTCAGTCCCGCGATGCGTATACATATCTGCGGAAACTCGCGAATATGCTTTGGAGCGTTTCCAGGATTAGAGGCAGGCATAGAAAGCTGTTCAACGCACCGAACCTTTTTGTGTGTGACTGCTGAAGGGGAGAGTCGTGCGCTGTAAACATTTGTGCACCTTTTTTGGAGTATGAAGGGTTTTCGGTTGTCGCGTGGCTAACACCCTCATCTTTGAGAAGTAACATCAAATCGTTGGTGGGTACCAATGATGGCATCTTGTTTGCCGACTTGTTCTTGCAAGTAGAAAAGATCACAGCTGGGACAGGCAACAAAAAGCGCAAAAAATAAAGTTGCATATCTATCCCTGTAAAATTTTCCTGTCGGATATTTCTGTGCGCCCAAGGCTGTCAGACAGATTACACAGATTTCAACTACTACTTTTTTCATCGCACGCCGACTTAGATATCCGTTGTCGTCCTCTATAAATTTTTGTAATGAGCCAACTGCACAGTTGTGACAAGCAAACACCCTTAATGGTGTAAACTTTTTAACAATATGTTGTGTTTGCGTTGAAAGCACGTACCCATGTAAGCACATCTGCGTACACGTTCTTTTTATCTGTTTATTGCCCTCCCTCTATCTCCTCTCTTTCCTTTCTCACCCAAATGTTTATGCAGGCACCCCGACCGCTCAATAAATGTTCTTTGTTATTTCATCCTTTCTCGAAGTATACGTGATCGTTTCCCATCACGCTTCCACGTATGTCACAGGCACGCCTACCATGGTAGCGTGACAGGTTCGTGGCTTTCGTTTTACTCCTGCAGAACATTGCTCATTTGATCTCTTAAAAAATAATAGAATAAATTCGCTATTTGTTATTAGCAGGGTGGAATATAGTACCGGTGGTCGCTTAGTGGCTATGATGTTGGGCTGCTATGCTCAAGGTTGCGAGATCAAATCCCGGCTACGGCGGCCGCATTTTGATGGGGGCGAAATGCGAAAAACACCCGTGTACTTAGATTTAGGTGGCCCAAATTATTCCGGAGTACCCCACTATGGCGTGCCTCATAATCAGATTGTGGTTTTGGCACGTAAAACCTCATTATTTAATTTTTTTATTTGTAGTCAAATTTTTTTGTTGGCTCAGTGACCAGAACCATTTGTTCTGGCACCTTGTCCACGTGTTAACTTGGGCCTTTAATCACTAAAAGCTCACATACTAGAATTATTCATTAAGAGAAACTTCCTCCCAATCTGACGCTGGATATGTTAACCGGCCAGTGGCAAAGAACACGCACGAGAAGAAAACATTGTGAATTCGGCCTCGGAATCGGAGGCTCTGAAGGGGTGGCTGAGATGAATGGTATAAAATTGGGTGAAGTAAATCATACTGATTTACAGGCCACACGCTCATACTCCATCGACACAGTTACGATGGCACGCTTAGAGGCATGCCCTCAGCATTACGCAGTTTCATTCACTGGTCGTGCGTACGTGAACATCGAAATTGTTGTTTCATTGGCTGGGGTCATACACATTTTCAGCTGAGTGAAAAAAGAACTGTTTAATCCTCCATTTCGACTTATTCATTATGCGCGCTGAACAGCATACAGGAAACAGAGACAACGATGGCTCGGACATGATCACATAAATAAGACGGACAAAAGCGGGGTATAACTAAGTTCAAATATTGAAGGACCAGCGCTCACACGAAGCACGAAAAATAACACAAACACATTGCGCGTCGTCTAAGCGCCGATCCTTCAAAATCCGTAACTACACTGCGCCAACCAGTAATAACAGATCATAACATGATCATGAGCATAATATCTTCAACAGATGAGCCCACATTTATTGCGTTGCTGCTGCTCCTCAGAAAATACAGTTGGAAACGGTCCTGAGAGAATGATGACGACTTGCCACTACCGTTGGCCCGTCACTTAGCCCTCTCAAAATTTCTGTTAGCATTGAGTTGCCTCTTGCTTCGTGTTGAATGTTTGCCTTTACCCCCCTTTGGTATTTTGATAGATGCACGTTTCAAACAACCCAATGTGCCCAATCCCCCCTGTGGGTAAGAGCCATGTATGGAGGCGGCGGCGGCGGCGGCGGCGGCGGCGGCGGCGGCGGCGGCGGCGGCGGTGGCGGCGGCGGCAGCAGCAGCAGCGGCAGCAGCAGCGGCAGCAGCAGCGGCAGCAGCAGCGGCAGCAGCGGCGGCAGCAGCGGCAGCAGCAGCGGCAGCAGCAGCGGCAGCAGCAGCGGCAGCAGCAGCGGCAGCAGCGGCGGCAGCAGCGGCAGCAGCAGCGGCAGCGGCAGCGGCAGCAGCAGCGGCAGCGGCAGCAGCAGCGGCAGCACCAGCAGCAGCAGCGGCAGCAGCAGCGGCAGCAGCAGCGGCAGCAGCAGCGGCAGCAGCAGCGGCAGCAGCAGCGGCAGCAGCAGCGGCAGCGGCGGCAGCAGCGGCGGCAGCAGCGGCGGCAGCAGCGGCGGCGGCAGCGGCAGCAGCAGGCAGCAGCAGCAGCAGCAGCAGCAGCAGCAGCAGCAGCAGCAGCAGCAGCAGCAGCAGCAGCAGCAGCAGCAGCAGCAGCAGCAGCAGCAGCAGCAGCAGCAGCAGCAGCAGCAGCAGCAGCAGCAGCAGCAGCAGCAGCAGCAGCAGCAGCAGCAGCAGCAGCAGCAGCAGCAGCAGCAGCAGCAGCAGCAGCAGCAGCAGCAGCAGCAGCAGCAGCAGCAGCAGCAGCAGCAGCAGCAGCAGCAGCAGCAGCAGCAGCAGCAGCAGCAGCAGCAGCAGCAGCAGCAGCAGCAGCAGCAGCAGCAGCAGCAGCAGCAGCAGCAGCAGCAGCAGCAGCAGCAGCAGCAGCAGCAGCAGCAGCAGCAGCAGCAGCAGCAGCAGCAGCAGCAGCAGCAGCAGCAGCAGCAGCAGCAGCAGCAGCAGCAGCAGCAGCAGCAGCAGCAGCAGCAGCAGCAGCAGCAGCAGCAGCAGCAGCAGCAGCAGCACAGCAGCAGCAGCAGCAGCAGCAGCAGCAGCAGCAGCAGCAGCAGCAGCAGCAGCAGCACAGCAGCAGCAGCAGCAGCAGCAGCAGCAGCAGCAGCGCAGGCAGCAGCAGCAGCAGCAGCAGCAGCCGCAGCGCAGCAGCAGCAGCAGCAGCAGCAGCAGCAGCAGCAGCAGCAGCAGCAGCAGCAGCAGCAGCAGCAGCAGCAGCAGCAGCAGCAGCAGCAGCAGCAGCAGCAGCAGCAGCAGCGCAGCAGCAGCAGCAGCAGCAGCAGCAGCCAGCAGGCAGCCAGCAGCAGCAGCAGCAAGCAGCAGCAGCAGCAGCAGCAGCAGCAGCAGCAGCAGCAGCAGCAGCAGAGCAGCAGCAGCAGCAGCAGCAGCAGCAGCAGCAGCAGCAGCAGCAGCAGCAAGACAGCAGCAGCAGCAGCAGCAGCAGGCAGCAGCAGCAGCAGCAGCAGCAGCAGCAGCAGCAGCAGCAGCAGCAGCAGCATGCAGCAGCAGCAGCAGCAGCAGCAGCAGCACAGCAGCAGCAAGCAAAAGCAGCAGCAGCAACCCTTAAGGCATCTGCCCAGCTCACGTCTGGAAAGAACTACAGTCGTCCGTAAAACGAGGTGCTGGCAGAGAAAAACGATTGTTGCGAGCCTTTACTCTGCGCCCACGAAAATTCTTTTCCCCGTGGATGGTATTCTTCTCGGGTTCACTTCCAGGAGTAAATAGGCACCTCAGACGTGCGCTGTAGATGACACGAAGACTCGGACAAAAACAGGAACCACAACGCTGCAAGTCTGGCTTGGGTTTTTCACCTGTTATTTGCGCAGCTCGTATAGACACACACTCCAGTGATCTAGTCAGGCATCGTTGGGAGGCATCAAATCTGTACTGATTATCCGCTAGAAACACATTAAGCCGGGAACCAGTACTGAGGTTACCGTCACTTCCGCAGAGGGGTTGCGGTATTTTTACCATTCTTTGGTTTGGAAACATATGTACAAATAGGCGGAGAGGTAAAGAAGGGAAATAGTAGGCTGGAAATTGCTAACGGAAGGGGCATCAGACTTGGTTATCGTATTCTTCACAAAAGAATGACCACAACTTGCTTATAGCTAGCAGCCAACGCAACTCGCCTGGGAGAAGTCTCCGTGTATGCTGCGGTGCGGTGTTGGGGCGATATCACACAATCAGTGGAACCTTCGAGATTTCAGTGAGCACATTTGAGTGCGCACACATCCGTATTTTCTGTGTGGGTTAGAGACACGACACACAGAAGGCTTCAGACAAGAATATACGAAGTTGTAAGTGCAATAAGTGCAACGCTTGAGTGATCAGACGCATGGAAGGTAGACAGTACATGCAACTGGCTTCAGAGAAGTAACTTAACTAATATGCGTGAATCGTCAGCAGAATTTGCTACTGTAAGTAGTCTGTGCAACGTCTTGTCATCAAGTGCCCACAATACGAGTGGCAGTGAGATAGCCTGCGCAGCCGCTTGAACCGGCCGGATAGGCGTCCTTTATCTGCGGAGAAGGGTCTTGGTCCCTGGTCGTGCTCGGACTATGACATGCTGTGATAACTCTTCGTGGTTTTCTGATAGTGACGTTATGCAGTCTAAGTGAAAGACAATTTATTGTGAATTTGTACAGTATCTGGCATCGTAGACGTTTCGGTTAAACTTTACTACATTTTGCGCTTTATTTCTCATCTTCTTCTTTCTGGGGTTTTACGTGCCAAAACCAGTTCTGATTATGAGGCACGCGCTTTATTTCTCACTTTTTGTGCTTAGTTCCGCCACTGCACCTGCACAGACTGTTCAGGTATACGGAGGCTGCGACTACACGTTTGTATGACACTGATAGAGTATGTTCTGAGTAATAATATTGTATAGCAGGTTGTACCTGTATTAAGTGATGCCCTATTCCTCCTCGATTCGGCGTGCTGGCCTTTTTTTTTCTATTTCCTTGTTTTTCCTACATTCGTAAATTGCTGGAGCTTGTTTTTGACCAGGATAGTCAGCCCTTCGATGGCCTATCTCTCCACGGCTTCATTATTTATTGAACAAAAACGCTCAAATATCACGAGTTAAGATTTGTATTCGAAATTACAAATGTTCGAGCAGCAGTTCTGTACACCCTCTGGGGTGTTGGGCTTTTTCTCGCTTCCATGCGGGCACATTGACGCCGTGGGAACGAGTCGGCGTGGCGAAACGCGATGGCAATAACAATCGATGCTGGAGGGTTCGAGCTGGCTGCTTTATAAAACAACGACGCCCTCGTCTCCCTCGCGGCCTGGGACGAGCGGCGATCACTGAGAGCCGTTTGTTCTCATCTGCGAAGATGGAATCGCGTGGCGAGAAGGCGTTTTCAGTGCCGCCATCACTTCTGGAGCTCTTCGGATGTGCGTGCAACTAGAAACCGCCGTACATACGGGAACTGGTGGTGCTTATCGCGAATCGTTTGCCGCGTCTTTCTTTGCACGCGCGTTTATATAAAGAAATGGCATGCCAGTAGACGTTTCGCGTCTCTCCAGGCGCACATGACTATTGCGTGTGAGATAGGCTTCCAGTAGGACGTGCGCATTATTACTGCGCCTGCGTTCTAACATCATGCCTCTGGGACTTCTAGCGGCCATGAAGAAATTATCGTTTGAAGATGCTGGTCCCATAGACTTCTGGGGCCGAATTCCTGAAGGTTTTATTTCGTAAGTGTTATTTCGCATTGGCGGGTTGCCTTTAGTAATATGTGCAGTGCGAGGATTTTCTAGATATTTCTCTTAGGAAGAATTACTCGTATAGCGTAAGAAGATTTTGCGAATACGGTCGCAGTCTTGTGGTGCCCTATTCGTTTTGGAGAGCCAGCGTAGGTAATCGAAGGAACTTTGTGAAGAATAAACTAAAAGACAGGTTGTGAGACGCAACGTATGCGAACGTAGGTGGGCCTTTTCAGGGGACAAGTAGAGAATATTATAACGTTCTGAGCTCCTATAGCAATGCCAATAATGCCATGTTTTGAACCATGTTAATTTGGTGTTGAACTGCAGATATAATGTTTGACTTGAAAGCATGTGATGACATGTGTATTTATGAATGAGACCATGTGTTTTGAGGACGTCACTCTAGTGGCTTCACCCTGCAAGCTGAGTGCTCTGAATATGAGGTAAAATATAGGCAAACCTTGCTCTGGGCAGAACCGCGATCCGATTTCCGCATATTGGTGCTTGCAGTCAACGTCTTAATAAATTGTGAGCACGCAAATGAAAGGCACGTTGATTTCACAAAAAGCTTGTTCGGTTTTACGGCGTGCCGTGGGCATCGAAGTGTATTAGACAGTATGGTTATCTCCAGGAAACCGGAAATTCAAATGGAAGTGAAGGGAAGACACAGACATGGACGATGACTAGATGTCGCCTATAAATAATTGCATAGTGAGGCTCTTGATGCCGGCTGGTTTGATGCTTTCAGGTAGCCTACGAGTGTTTCTCTATAGGTACCTGCTGCTAAATGTTCACATACTGCGTAACGCAGTATGTGGACACAAAAGGATTTGCCACATCCACTGCTGTGACATTTTGTGGCACAGGCTAACGCTGCCAAGTTCAGATGTTGAAATACATAGATACTCAAGAATGCGGGCGTAGAAACAGCCTTAGTCGTAGGTCATTGGAACAGAGCATTGTACGCGTAATGCAGAGGATGTGGGTTCAGCTCGTACCAGTGGCAAGTTGTTTTTGTTGTACACTTTCATTTCTGTTATCCAATGAATTATGTACTTCAAATAAAATGCACAGTCAGACATCCCTGTGCTTGCCTTGTCTTTATTATCTATTGGCTTCATATGGTTGTTACTAATAGGAATCGGGCCCTGTTACCTGTTTCGTTATAGAATGGGCCAACAACATTCGAGATTGAGGTTCCGATTCATGAAGGCACATCCGGATGCGCCTGGCGCCGAGCGATAACAGTTAGGCGGTGAAAATTGGGCACAAAAAGAAATAAATAGTGTGAACGTGTCATTATCTGCTTGTATGGTTTGTCATGTGGTTTCTAAAAAGCTGCTGGGAACAACCGAACAACCAATTGCTTTGTCGCAGCGCCCTTGTAAATATTCACAAGATATTACGCTCTTATACAGAATCGTCACCTTTGTTGTTGATTACTGGGCAGAACGCGCCGTAATATTACCCGCACATCATAGGCATTACGTCCACGTGTGCCTAACATGCGAATCATTTTTCTCAAAACACGAAGTGGCAACTTTTCTGGCCTGTGATAAAAAAATGAAAAGAAAAACCCTACGTCAACATCTCGACGAGAAACGCCGAGTACGATAATTCAAAGAGACGTAGAGCAGAACACTCGTCTCAATTTCCCTACTGCGGAATATCGTATGGTGAATGCATTTCATCAAAGAGTACAGCGGTTTAAGGGAGGGACGCTTTTTCGAAGATCAGCATATATACGCATTTATTTCTTCGCGTACTACCTGATTCCGGCCATAGAAAGAACGTGAGCAGATTGAGACGTTTTTGACAAATGGTACCGATTTTCAGCCTGTTCCAATCTAGAGGCCTGCTGTTTTCGTTGTCTCTTACACGGCTTCTACGTTTGCATTATCCGTGAGGTATGAAAACGAACCTATCCATAATTCTTAATGGCATACGGGTAGGTTCTTCCTTTTTAAATGTTCTTTTACAGTGAGTAAATTCTGCTAAGACTCGCGAACCGGTCATACCTGGAGAAAACCCACAGTAAGCAAGAAAGAAGCGTAAGGGCCAGCTGCCCTTTATTGCGCGCGGAAGGCGACCGAGACCGCAGACATCTGTAACGGGCACGCCGCCGGCGGCCGCGAAACGATTTCATCTCGCCAAAATGCGGTCACCATCCTTCTCACATTCCCCTCTTGGCCATACTTGCGTGCCCATCCTCGCTAGAGCTCTTAGTATCTATTTTTTTTGTTTTGTGCTCGGAAGCTGATCTCCGAGTCAGCGCTCCTGTTCACAAAGCAGTGGCGGCCAGTAAGGCCAAACCGCCGCTCTCCCATCTCCCCTCCGCCTTTCTGCCTTCTCTGATCTGAAATGCACATTTGCGTTTAATTCTTTCCGCAATTTGTTCGGCCTCCTATTCTATTCTATTCGCTGGCAGGATAGTTCAACGAGTCTCGCCTCCGCTACTGTTTGGGTTCGAGTTGCTGGTCATTATAGATAGATAGATAGATAGATAGATAGATAGATAGATAGATAGATAGATAGATAGATAGATAGATAGATAGATAGATAGATAGATAGAGCTAAAGGTCCTGAGTCAACACATAAGTTTTGAGAGAAACAGTAATCACGGGGTACAGATAAAAGCTGACCGCCTGAGGTTACTTGTTTTAACGTAAAAAATAAAGAAAGAAAGCTATTTCGCAAAGTGGGCTAGTAGCGATCAGACCGCCGTGGTAGGGACTCAAATGCGTGACCTCGTATTGAGAAGCAGAGCGCGAAATAGACGTCGCCCTGTAAGCGCTTGAGATGTCATGCCATAAATTAACCAGGACAATCATCGAAAAACTCACTGAAATAACACTGAAAAAACACTGAAAAAACAGGGCCTAAGCGATGTACACAGACGCACGAAGAGCCGTCGGCATTGCCGCCAGCGTTCTAGCAACGCAAAGGACGAAGACGAATAGGAACACATAGGCGACATGGGTACGAACCATGAGACGGTCATCATCATCATCATCATCATCATCATCATCATCATCATCATCATCATCATCATCATCATCATCATCATCATCATCATCATCATCAACCTAAAAGAGGATTGGCCGTTATCATCGTCAACATAAGAGCGCTGTATTCCGCCTTCGTGCTTTTCGCGGTTAGAGCGCTGTGGGCGATTGAGATCAACCAACATGCCCCTATCAGGGTATCCTTGGCATTGGTTCGGCGACTTCTAAAGCATGCCAGATAAACAATCTTGGCCACCAATCTGCGCCCCGAGCGCATCTCCGTGTGTCTTGTTTTCTTCCTTTCTCACTTAGCACAACAGCGGAAAGCGCGACTATGAGAAAACGTTATCTATAGAGCGCGAAGGATCGCAGTGCCAAAAGAGCGCTTCTGTGTCGTTGTTCTCTTGATGATTACCAACTATAACCCTGCTGCCAGCAATTGCGGCATGCAGCCTCGGCCTGCCTCCATTTTGAGACCATTGTAGGATGGCTTGTACGAGCCGGTTTTATCACATGACAGCTCGTTTAAATTTACGTGGCAGCGCCTTAAAGACGCGCCATGTACAGTTGGACCTTGGAGCAGCGCAGGTAATGGTTCGCGTGCCACAAACGTGACCTTAGACTTTCTCAGAGATACTGGCCTAGACCAGACACTACAGTTACTCGTTACTCGTGTTGCGCACGTTTCGTGTGTCTTTATTAAGTATGAATGCGTAATTTCATACGTAACATCCGTCATATTGAGTACCATGTCAGGCGCACGGCCTGGCAAGCATCCCCAGCATCAATTTAAATAATTTCTTTTCCCCGTCGGATATTTTACGATTCTTGTGTTCGCGACCAATTGATTTCACTTCACTATTACTTGACACCCCGGCTAGACCACAGTAGTAAGGTTGAAATCTGACGATGTCGTGTTCTATGAATCATTTCCACAATGAACATACTAAGAAGTGGAATTACTCTCCTGCGCATTCAACTCCTGCGTTTTCAACTAATCTTTAAGTATATAAAAGGGAAGGTGAATTTTTCAATAAGCCTTGTAATCTTAATAAAGAAAAGCCGAAATGAATGTGGAAGAATGGACAAGTTCGATGCCAGTTGGTGCCGAACACGAATGAACCGCAGAACTCCTGCGTTGCTGTACAAATTCAGTGACGACAGCTGATTTGGTTCTGTCTAATTTATTAAACATTTGTGCACGTGCCTTTCTAACACACAGCTTTGGGAGTGCTAGCTAGTGCCACTCGTGGCTACAGCGGTAGATGTGGGACACCCGGTAAAGTGTAGGCATCAAGATCGCGTGATGTTAGGAAGAGAAATTAAACAGTAAATACTCGTATGCTACCTCATGGGATGGACGCTTCCGGGGCCGAGATGCTTGCTAGGCAATAAGCGAGGACAAGTGAAATTAAGGGGCTTTTTCTTCTATTGACAAGGATGTGATATTCCAGAGCCATTTTTAGAGTATAATACTTGTTACTAGTCGCAATTCTAATTTTCTTTTAGATTGACTGGAATCACTCCCCGCTGTAATAACTAGGGCTTCTGAGCGTAGAACGAAAGAAAATAACGAAACAAACAAACAAACAAACAAACAAACAAACAAACAAACAAACAAATAAACAAATAAATAAATAAATAAATAAATAAATAAATAAATAAATAAATAAATAAATAAATAAATAAATAAATAAATAAATAAATAGCAGTTCTCTTCTAATCGCTTGTTCGTACACATTCGGTCGTTCTAAGTGCAGATCACTACCGAGAAAAGTCTTTCAACTGTCAAACGTAGTAAAATGATCAATACCATCCGATTTTAAGAACACACAGTATTTGAACAATCTCATTGCATTGAGGCTCTCTCACAAAAAAAAAGGAGAAAAAAAGAAGAGAAACTCGAGATTCGGAAATTGACCTACAAGTAGCAAACAAAATTCAAGAGGACCGCATATCTTCTGGAATGCTAGCATTGAGGGGCTAGTTTCTTTTTCTAGATGAACTGGAAAGGTTGAAAGAAGTCGCACCTTGGGCATAATTACTCTCTTACACGAACTGTCTAGTGAATGGGAAACAATCTCGCACTACTCGCCACCTGTATCGGACGTCTCGCCCGTGGTAGGCACTAAGTCTGTATAAACCCTAAATAGTGCTCCACAAATAATACGCCAAGACGCTTTAATATCTCGTATAATAGCCTTGTTTCCCGCGCACGTGGGATCTCGGGATGTTTGGGCATGCGCTCAATTTGTGTGTGGTGTACTTATTGCCCTCCTGCATGATTAAACGCCAATTGGCACTACTTGCAGAGCTATCGATCGCCGCTCGTGTTTTTTGGTTATAGCCTCGTTATTGTTCTCGCGACTAAAAACAACTCGGTGGGGGAGTGTAGAACAATACAACT
Organism: Dermacentor silvarum; assembly: GCF_013339745.2. Taxonomy (NCBI): domain Eukaryota; kingdom Metazoa; phylum Arthropoda; class Arachnida; order Ixodida; family Ixodidae; genus Dermacentor; species Dermacentor silvarum. The sequence goes on along the minus strand of NC_051164.1, from coordinate 24,072,574 downwards.
AACGCCCACGTGGGGCAGCAATAGGAGACTGGCAATCCGCTTTCCCACCGTGCTATTAATACATATAGCTTAAGCTCACTAAAAACCCTTCGAAATCCAAAGAACTTTAATCAATTGGTCCTTAGCATTTATATTGTAGTCGGTGAAACATAAAAAGTTTATAGCATTACATTCAGATATGTAAAAGGAAAGGACACACTCAAATAAAAGCAAATGAAATGGCAAATGCTCTTGACAAAGAAGCAACAAATTAAAGCACACAAATATACATACCTATAACAAGAAATATTGTTAAGCGAGGGTTAGGAAAAGAAGCTACTCAAAAATAAAATTATACTGGAATACATACGGAAACAGGTCAAATACATATAGATGAATAAAAAAGCATAATGGAAATATCAAACCACCTTCCATCGACGTATCTCTTAACACAATCGCTAACAGGCTATGGGTGTTTCCTTTTATACCTCTGGAGAATTAGCCTTGCAGGACATGGAATTCGTAAATGCAAGACATTCACAGAACATTTTGGTCATTACATACTTATCTAACAGGGTCTGTGTTTACGACCAGAGAAAGGAAAGTTTTTAAAAAATTTTTCCAGAACAAAGTGTTTCAATCGAAACCAGAGATTCTCAAAAATGAGAAAACCAAAACAAACTTTTAGTACTACAGTAAAGTAAATTAGCGAATTTACTTTTTTAAATACACGACACACAACTTTACGCTACAACACACACAAAAAAAATGCAAGAACCAGTCAAACTCAAGCAACCCTTCTCGCAACATTGCAGTTTTATAGATAGGAAATCGTACTTCGCCACCACAACAGGCATTGAAATAGCAACTAACATCGTAATACAATACTAAGCACCCTGCACATCAATCCATACTGATTTTAATGATTTAATTCTACAAACAAGGCTACTTTTTAACCTTTAAGACAAAGAGCTTCATGGTGAGGACCTCAAGAGGAAGACGATACTAAAAAGCCGACAGATCCCACGCCCTGTGGGAATCGATGTTATGCGAAGCAGTGTGCTGGGAGCCTACCAAGTTAACGAAACGACCATGAGAGCACCAAGATGTAGGCGTTATTTTCATATACATATATACATATACATACATATACATACGCCTTTATTTCAGCAGCTCACAACTTATTACACATTTCGTGCCCGCATAAGCGCAAGTCAATTGTGGGCGGGTCACTGCAGACATGAGGTGCTAGCTCACTGCTAACAAGACAGAGGTGCAACACATATTATACATGTGGCAACAGCTTCGAAATAACACTAGATATTTTACTGTGTTAGTAGCGTGAGAAAAAAAGAAACTAAAAAAAAGATTCCCCGGTATTTATCAGGGAAAATGGCAAAAATGACAGAAATACATATATAAAAAAACAATCTTTTTGTTTACAAGACAATCGTGAAATAATTATAGGAACTGTTCAAAAAAAAAAAACAGACGCACAGACTACGTGTCAAATATTTTGACGATGAAGTAACCATGCTTTAATTTGTTGTTTGGCTTCTTTTTGGGAATGGTGTTGAAGCAACAGTCCAATGACCTACATGACACGCATGACATGTAATTCATGTCATGAGGAGTCCCTGAGGAGTCGCTTTAACTATGCCTAAGAGACCATAAGGCGAAAGCCTTAGTCATGCTCATGACTTCGACCATCAACCTTTAGCTTTTTCCTTCCCTTAGTGCCCACGTCTGAGCCCATTTCAGTGGTTTTTGAGTATTAATATTTTTTCGCTGAGTCATTGTCATTTTTGCTGAGTCATGCCCATGATTATGGCCTCTACCACCATCCTTTAGTGTTTCCTTCATATAGTACCCAAGTCCGAACCAATTCCAGTGATTTTATAGTGTTAATCTTTTTTCGCTGAGTCATTGTCAGTTTAGCTGAGGCATGCTCATGAATATGACTTCTACCAGCATCCTTTAGTGCTTCCTTCACTTAGTACCCACGTCCGCACCCATTTCAGCGATTTTTGAGCGTTAATCTTTTTCGCTGGGTCATTGTCATGACCTACATGACACGCACGTCATAACATTTATGTCATGACCTATCACTTATGTGCGTCATACACTCCTGTCATACTATGCAGATTTTGGTGCCCACCAAGTTATCGAAACGACCATGACAGCACCAAGACTTAGGCGGCTGTTTCCTGACCTACATGACACGCATGTCATGGCATGTCATTTATGTTCGTCGTGTACTCTTGTCATAGTATACCAATTTTGGTACATACCACGTTAATGAAACGACCATGAGGGCACAAAGACGTAGGTGGCTAGATAGATAGATAAATAGATACTGTTAAAGTAGCAAATGTTCGCCAAGAAATGCTTCGCATTTAAAAACGTACTTCGCCAGCTCGACAGAGCCCACCACCCACAATAAAGTGAAACCACACACCTTCTGAACTTTTTCTGATTGACCCTGAACTTTACACCGAACTGTGGTTCGCGAGATCTGAATCATATTGTTTGCTATCTTCTTTCTGACTCTTAATTTTTCCGTTATGAATGTTTCTTCATCGTCTTGTTTCCCTTCAAAGACTCTCTTCTGTACATGTGCACACATATACCTTAACTTCTGTACCTTTTACAAACTTGTTTTTTTCTTCTTCCCGTTATACTTTTGTATTAAGGGATCGTGTTCCTTCAACCATCACTCCAATTATACCCTGTTTTATCCCACCTGCTCCGGAAAGCGAGTGGGTGTGCTGTGTTTCAAGAGACGACAGGGAAGAAGACCTTTTAGAGTGCTCAACTCCTGTGACAATGTCAGGTGCTCGACAATTGCATTGCATGTGCCCTGGAACATGGACGATCGCACGTAAGATAAAAAAAGAAAGGCTGGACCTGTCTCCCAACTACAGCCATTGGGAGACGAACAAGAAGTTTGCACAGAGATTGCTGGAGTTTCTGCATGATGCTGAGTGAAAAGCTTTTATGTGACTTTATTTATTCCCCAGATGACCCACTCCCAGATGCCTTGCGGCAAATCTTCCCACATAAAATAAAGTAGATTTGCCACACAAAACGAGCCACAATATATCGCTCCTAACACTGGGCATTTGGGCTTTGTGGTTAGCATGTATCTTGAATTGCGATTTCTTCTAAAGAGCTGCAAGTTAGCTCTGCACCCCTTCTTCCTGTCCTCATCATCATCTTTCATCACTCTTTTTTGTCTCCTTTCCTTTTACCCTGCCCAGAGTATCAGGCCAGAGCATGGTCGCTCGAGCCGACCTCTCTGCCTTTAAAATAAATTCTCCATCTCTTTCTCTGTTACCACACCACTTTAAGCCGTTGATGAAGACCGCACATCCTAATCGTCATGTTGCAGACACCACATTGGTCGCATATGTCCTTTGTGAGCTCAGCCATGACGTCGCAGGAAAGCTCTGTCTGTTCACTAATAAAATTAGCATGACATAATGGAGACTGAATGAGAGAATGATTCATATGGATAAATGTGTGAAGCACACTGGCGCAACGAGATAAAATTTTGGTGAAGAACTCTCGGAACAATCTTCCCCGTCCTCGGTTGATTAACCTGCAGGTAAAGCCGCGTACAAGCGCATTTTTGCATTGAATATTCTGTACGAATGCGGCCAAAGAGGCTGGGAGTGGAACCGCGATCTACTACGCCGAGGTGGGCCAAGGAAGCTGCCTTGCTTGCTGAACATCTACCTGCTTTGAGTCTTCGAGTAAATCTTGCGTTCCAGGTGAAAACCGTGTTTGTCAAAAACGTGCCTGCATGACTAGCGAAATTAATAAATTATTCAAAACGAGGGAAAATTCGCCTACGTAGGGAAATCTCTTCCTTGCTTTAATGCTCAAGCCATACTTCACAGTGGTAGCGCTGATCCAGTTGCGTTGCTTTGCGACTTCATGCGCATCGGCGTTGCGTAGTGTAATTGGTGTTGATGCATGCTTTCATTCGGAAAGGACTTTAAACTGGCATCTGCATAATTGTGGAGCAGCTCATTAGTATATTCAATCACATAAAACTACATGTATCTAGCTAATATGCGGAAAGCGACAGATATGGCGCACAATGCACGTCCATAACTACAAATGATTCTTCTGCAAACTTTCATTCAAACTTTTACTTGCTATGAGCGTCTGAATATAAAGACGTATTATGATAGGGTGGCCCTGATGTTAGATAGGCCCGTAGGAACAGACGCCAAGCAATCGGAATAACGTTAGTAATAACGAACCTTGTATGCCCAATGAAAAAGCAGTGCTTACGGCTGAAAGGCTTTCCGAATTGGGGCCCCTAATCAATGGCTCAGAATGGCAGGTGCCGGTGCAAATAGAGCGCGCTGTCTCACAGTGGCGGATTTGCCGAGACAGGGTGAAGAATGCTTTGAGTGACGTACGGCGGCGGTTGCTGAGATGCATGCACATCTGATGCTTCATGCAGAGTGGAGAACACTTCAGACGGGCCGGGGGCGCGGGCGTGGCTAGATTATTCATGCGGTCCGCGATCGATCGGTAGCCGGCTCCCGTACTGGCTTCCGTCCGCATACGGCATGCAGACTGCATCGTAGGAAGGGTAGCTCACCCTCGCAAACACCGGCTAATTAGGAAATGAGCTCTGACGCTTGGCATATTTCTCCACGAAAGACAAATCTACGTAAACATATAGAAGCCGTGTGGATGTCTCTCGTGCTTTGTGGCACGTATTACTGCAAACAAGACAGGAAAAGCAGACGACATAAAAACTGCATGAAACAGTAGACAGACGGCACCAGAACTAGATGAAATAGACTTTCGCTGTTAAATTCTGGCGTAAAATATTTCTGTGCGCACCGGTTCAAAGCAGCCTCAAAATTTCTAACTACGGTTTCTCTCATGGATGCTCTAGTTTGAGCTGGTTTTTGTTTACGGTAATTTTTTTCACACGCATAGAGCAAGAGTGAAGTCATGTGGCGAACCAAGATATTTAAAGGTGCAAGAAGTTTTACCGTGAACTAAAAGACGGCAAAGTAAGGTGGAATTCACGGCATTTCACTAACCAGCACGTGCGCACCGAATACGCCCACACATGGTAAGAAATCTTGTGCAAGGTCTTATTGGATGCAAGGCACCTTTGCAGTGTCGCGTGCAGATAGGCGCTGCGTTTACAAATACTCCGCCATTCATAACTGACATTGGGGCGGTAGTAATCGCCACGCATGTAGTACGGAAGAAACCTTGAACATTTTGTGCCACTATCCTGGATACGATGATCACGGGTTTGCCCTAATTACTGTAGTGAGGTGATCAGATGACCAACCATTCTGAGAGGAGATACTGCGACCATTTCCTCTTGTGTCACAAAATGCGCCTGCTGCGTTTTTTGAAATCCACCAGCTACGTGACCTCACGAACTTATCCGTTCTTTTATTTCGTTGGTCGTCCACTTGCTCTCTTACAGTTCAGGGCAGCCAATCGGTATCAGCCTTATTAATGTACCTGCCATGCACTTACCATTCTGTCTCTTATGACTCACCGCAGTATCCCTGTGGTTATGGTGTTGTGCTGCTGAGCTGAGGGTTGTGGATCCGATCCTGGCAGCAGTTCAATTTTGGTGCATTGCATTTTTGTGCACATTGAAGCACTTTGAATGCACTCGTGTACGTTGAAGCACTTTTGTGCTTCAATGCATAGACGACGTTTTTTTTTTTTTTTTTTTTTTTTGAGAAAGTAACTGGAATGCCAGTGCATTTCTGCGCAAAGTTCGGGAATTAATAACTCGAAACTGGTGTCATCCACAGTATTCGTTCCAAGTGGACCCGCCTTGCGAACCCCACGCCTAGAGTTTGTAAATTGCAATATGGCCATAAGGTAACTAGTTAACACTGAATTAGTGAATTTAGGCTAATTAGTCGATTATACATTTCAGTTTTTTGTGCAAGTAATGCCCACCGCTTCGAGTACACCCGCTCACGAACTATAATCGTGCTAGCTGTCAGAGGCATCCGTTAAAATTTTTTGAAAGTGTTCGCTGAAGCACCCGGTGTTGAAACCTTTAGAATGTATGTTCTGCCGGCGACCTCACGCCGTGACGTATTAGTGGCTACGGCAGTCTGCTGCTGAGGACGAAGACACCGGATCGATTTCTAGCCTCGACGGCTGCACTTCGTTGCAATCGGGAATGCAAACGAGTAAAAACATCGTGTGCCGTACTTTGGACACGCTTTAAATAACCTTAGGCGCAGTCGAAATTATCCTCGTTGCCCCTACTCTGGGTCTATAATAGCCCTAATGCTTTTCTAATTAGGGATGTTACTGGGCATTTTTACCTCTGCTCATGAACTCCTCTCCTCTGTGCCACAGGAAAGAGAAAGGATGAGTTTACCGTACCTGTTTAATCTTTTAACGCAATTTAGAACTAACGTCACCACTCGAAGCAGCAACATTAACATAGTCTTGTAATTTAGTGAACCTAAATGTCGAATCACGTTCGAAATATAATTGTAATAGCGATAATAGGCGATTGGTTTGCTCGCTTCGTCAACTAAAAAAGAAAGAAAATGTACCAGACGCAGTAGAAGCATCGCTTCACGCGTAAAACCGGAAGGCAGTCTCGTATGATTTGCCAAGACAATACGCGAAACATTACGTGATTAACGTGTTCTGTGCCCGATGAATCGTTTATTTTAAGTTTGCTAAAAGCAGCGAAAGGACTACATTCCTCACTGTGCCTTATCAACGCTATTAGTGATTACTGAAGTAGAAAGTTCTAGTAAAGTGCCTTCCGCGGAGTGAAGATCTTTTTTTGACAGGGCTCCTCACCACTATCTACTGCAAATTTCGGTCACACAGTGGAAGCTGTATAACGCCGTCTAAGAGCGTTTGACCGAAATAATTTTTCAAATCGATTCATTATATAAGAAGATGGAAGAAATTAACTCTTATAGAATGCTTTACGTAAAGCTATTCCAACTTTTCTATTTCATTTCTGCAATCTGCCCTTCCACGATCGGTAAAAAATTTTTCGGCCCACCAGCAATTTGCTTCTCTGTCACTCTGTCATGGGCCATCAGGAAAACCACGAAAGCTCCTAATCTGGTATTATGAGCACACACTGATTATGTATGCATGATTAGACCGAACAAACGAAACATTGTTTTTTTTTTTTACAACGAACCTCTGCAATTGGTCAAAAGTTTTCGGCCTGCGCCAACTTCACGTGTTTGTCGTGCGATGTCACAAAACCCGCGAAACTCACCGCGTCAAGTTGACTTGTACGCATTAAAGATGCATTATTATGCCGAACGAAGCTGATTTTTTTTGTGTGGGATAGCTGGAGACTGCCCCGTTCCGAAATGAAATGAAATTGCTACCCGCTGATCGCTCCGGCACTGCCTACTCGAAGCTGCCGGGGAGAATGGATTTATTTATGTTTTACAAAACTTCGTGCGTGGCAGTATAAAGTTGTTGAGCGCTTTCAGTACGTACACGACATTGCTCTGCCACATTTTCTTCACTGAAGGTCTGTTTTAGTTCATATTTATCCTTCCGTTGCACGCCGCTGCGAATGTCTACCAGACCCGACAGCTAAATAGAAGAAACGGGCCAGTCACAGACGTTGTACACCCTCCTCATCAGGGTATCTACTTTCATTGAGCTAGCTCGGCTCCACCGAAACCCTCGCCACTCTCCATGCTCATCGCCTCTGGCCACCAATGTAGATAATAAAAA